>NC_091821.1:169374040-169674040 GCF_038994185.2 Dermacentor albipictus
CTCCCTGGAGGCGGGCTTTTAGCGAGTGACCTTTGTGACTTTTGTAATGTAAACGTGGCAGTTGCTTGCTCATCTTGAAGGCCATATCATTGTCGTGGTTTAGACTGGAGTGGGGCACCTGCTGCCGTGCACCCAGTTTGGTCGTGCTTCCGTGCTTTGGTACTTCGTGTGCGCCCCCCTTACCGTGACCAAGTTCAAAGTGTTCGTTGGAACAGTATGGTGATTTAAAGAATGTTTGTTATACTATCTGGAAGCAGTTTCAATAGGCATGGTTGGAAAAACGTAAATGTACTGAATTGTCAGGTTGGTGCCAGGTGCCAGGCCAGGCTGGTGCGCGTCACCTTTTCTATCCGCTGTTTGCGCTCCTTGTTTTAGAGGTAATCTGCTCCATGTGCAAAGACTGAGCGAGCTGAGATGGCGTGGCATCGTGCGCTTTCTCACACTTTCTGTTCTGGAGGTTGCGTAAACCTAGTTTCGGAGGCACGTTGAAGGTGAGAGGCAGACAAAGTATTTGCTCAACAACAACAAAATTATACAGTGGAACCCCGTTCATATGTTTTTCACCGAACTGGGGGAAAAAAACCTAACAGCCGGGAAAACGCAACAGTGAGGAAAGCTCCGAAAATGAATGAAAAAAGTGCAGCTTCAACTATAAACAATTTATTTCCACACAGTGCGCTTAGAACTTTAAAAAAGTCTAGAATGGTGGCTTGCCGTTTCTTTCGCTCGCTAGAAATCACCACACGTTTCTCAATAGCCTGGAAGGCCGCATTGCTCTCAGCGTTGCTGTGAGGTGCGACGTACCTGCGGAGGAGGTCGAGAGCCGCGACGGCTTCTCCAAAGCTAGGATTTGGCAACTCCCCGGCACCATGCAGCTCGTGCTCCTCGTCACCGCGCCACGGCAATGGCAATGGACGAAGGAATATCCGCGGGAAATTTTGCCCTCTTTGGCGTAATCATGCTAACCTGCTAACGATTGTTTAGTATTGCTGCGGAGCACGCGCCTCCGAGCAGCCCGGTTGCGCGTGCGGCGCGGCGTGGTTTTGCGAAAATTGTAAACAAGACAGGAGAGCTGGCCCGATTGGCGGAGCAACGCCATGAGCAACGCCAACTTCCGGCTTCACTTTAGCTTCACAAAGAGTGACGTCAGGGCCTCTCCCGAGTTTCCTTCCTCCGTGAGTCGACCCGTCCAAAAACCATGCGGTGACCGTAATCACAGTGATGATAGTGAGAGCATTTTTCACGAATGGCCACTTAGTGGCGGCTTCTCGAACTGGCGTGCGGCTTCTTGCAGCCAGTTCCATAGCCAAGCCCGGCCAAAACTCGTCAAAAGCCAAAATGGCGGTTGGAGCGCGTTGCCGACTTTAGCCCAGGCGGGTTCGGGGCGCTACGTTGCGACGTATCATGCAGGAACGTTTTCACAGCTACTACGTAACAGCGGGGTTCCTTATACATTGGATCCTATGGAAGCTATGCCGGGACCGGATGAAAACGATGTAGCAGCCGGGAAAACGCAGCAGTGAGGAACGTAACAGCGGGGTTCTACTGTATATGTTTTTGTCATTCAAATTAGCTTTTCCGAATTCGGAAAATTTTTTGGCCCCTTCTGCTTAGGAAAAATTCATCGGTGACTGTACTTACTTGTATAAAAGATCAAATTTCAATAAAAAATTTTCAATTTAATGAAGCAAATTGCCAATTTTACGGACTTCATTACATGGAAGTTTAACTGCATCCAGAAAATTTTGAGGCCACTTCTGCATCAGAAAAATCCACCGATGACTAGTTATGTGCATAAAAGACAAATTTCAATGTACCAACATTTTGATACAACAAAGCAAATTGCTGACTTTACCAACTTCATTATAATGAAGTTTAACTGTATATCGGATATACTAACATTGAGCAGTCGAGGCACCGTCAACTTTTGTATGTGTTCTATAGTGAAATAAACCGCTTACTACAATGCTTCCATGTTGCGTTATCAGTTATAACAATTAAGTCTGGCTATGGGTGTGTGTGCCAAAAGAAAAAAAAATGCAAGATCCTTGTAAAAAAAAAATTTCAAAGCTGCCCCAACCACCATTGTGCCGTGCACATCAGAGGATATGCCTTCATTGCGTAGCCTTACACACTCCCGACCTTACATGTCCCTCTCCTGTCTTCCTTTCACCCCTTCAATACCTGAGAGCCGCACGAGGGCAGCGATGTGTAGGGCAATGCAACGAAAGCATGCCATACAGGGTGTGCGGCACAAAGGCAATTGGGCCGTTGTTGTGTCTCGAATTTCTTTTTTTTCCACTTTTCTTTTCAGTGCAGACAACCAGTAGCCAGATGTAAATATTATAGCCAATAATGTGGCATGGGAATGTTGTAGTAAGCAGTTTATTTTACCATAGAACACACACAAAAGTTGGAGCTGCTCATTGTTACATCCAATTATTGTTGAAGTCAGTAATGCTATAAGTGGGTTCCACTGTACTTCTAAAATATAAAATATTCGCACAAGCCTAATTATATGTGGTTTGAGCGGTATGCAGTTGTATCTTATTATTGTCTGCAAGTTTATTTTATTGCCTTTATTCTTGACTTGCAATTGTAGCTCCGGTTCCCACACCTCCTGACTTGGACAGTCTAGTGGTCACCAAGCTCAACTTTGAAGACAGCAACGAAACTGACACGTTGAGTCCATTGTCACCACTTCAGACATCACTTGAAGTAGATGTTCAGGTAATCCTTATTTTATCACATCAGTATACGCCCATTGCGCTGCCTGTAGGGGCGCCGCTGAAGGTCGCCTCACAGTATATTTCTGAAATGGGGACAGAAAAAGCAGCATGGCTCTCCTGCCTCTCACCAAGTGCGGCAGATGTAAGGGGCTCTAATTTTACAATCATTTGTGTGAAACAGGGATGGAAGTGCTGCGCCAATTGTGCCATCCTGCACCAAACCATTGAGCTGCGCCACCCTTCACCAAAACACTAATTTCGAATGAAGTTGCCAAATTTAGCAGGGTGTGCTTGTTCAGTGGCAACCACACAGCTAATAGACATGCTTTGGTTAGCATTTAGCTCTACAATCCAAGCCTAAGCACTCCGTTTCAGCGTCTATTACTTCGGAGTGTGGGTAGAGTGTAGTAGAAGGGGAGCGTGGAGAGGGGGGGGGGGGGGGAGGTTCAGTGGATGCCTTGGAAAGCGCCAAAGATGATGCAGAAAATGCTGAAATTGCGGCAGCGCTGCCGTCTCCTTATCCTGAAGCTATGACTATTTTGGCAGCGCTCATTGGATTCAAGGTGAGATCACAGGCCGTGTAGCTGTCGTCTGCTAGACGCACCATCGTTGTTGCGTCGTTTCCATCATTTCCATAGCTCTTTCTCCATTTTATTGGCTACAGGTCGGTGGGGAATAAAATCACTATTTCCACCGCCGAGTATTAAAACTTAAAACAGCAGAGTGAAACGCCTGTGAAAGTTTCATGCAGCTGTGGTAGCGTCTTCGATACGACAAGCATTTGGCTGGTGCGCGGCGCTACTCATTCAGGTGAAGGCGATGGTAGCGCCTCGAACTTTTAAATAATGAAAGCCTCAGCGGGGAGCCCACACTGGACTCTGCACCCACTCTAGTTTGGTTGTTTTTGTTGCCATAATTGTAACTTGGCCACAAGAAAAATGTCAGAAATTACAAACTGACCCACTCTAGCGGGGGTGTGTTTGTTGGCATAATTGTTATTAGGCTGCAAGAAAATGAAAACCCTAAATGTGTTATGTGTTTGCTATATATGGACCAGATAAATGTGATTTGAACTGGTGCTCATTTCATGGGGCAGTCGGGACGGAAAGCGGTGCTGAATGAATAAGGTCATGCAGTCTGCTTAGCGTGTAGCTCATCAGTTTGGTTATACATCTTAGCACTCTATATTGCGCCCTATTGGTACATCTGTGTCGATTAATGGGCAAACACTGTGCATCTTATGTTCTAAATCTCTTTCGCACATGCACCACATCCAGTTACCGGGATGGTAGTGTAGCACGCCGACAAATGACCTCCTGGCCTTCATGAAATTTCTTGGTCACAAATATGCAATGGCAGTTGCAATCGTCACTCATATTTACACTCAGGCTACACTATTTTCTGCCCGGCCACACCACAAAATCAATATCAGGATCTTGCCGCCGCAGAACACCGCCAAGAATGTAAAGTTTCATATTTATTCAACCTTAGTGGCCTAATTGTGGTCATAATTGAACATTCATGGAAACTGCAAACCTCCAAAGTTTTGTTCGGGGCAACGATGTTCACGACATGATTTGTGCAGATCAAATACAAAATTTTAATAAACCATTGTTTGGCACCGCACGCTGTTTGGTGCATATTCTACACTGGCTTTATGGTGCCTGTGGCAGAACCGCAAATAAGCCCGAATAATTGAACTTATTCAATATACAGTTGACTCCGGTTAAGATGAACTCGCTTAAAATGAATAGTGGAAGTCGTTTGTTTGGTTTCCCATAGAGTCAATGCAAAAAAAATCCGCTTAATATGAACACTGCACACGCGCTAATCGGTTGAGATGAACTTTCATGGCCGGCCGCACCTTACCCGCGCAGCTTTACTCGACCATCCGAGCAGCACTTTAGGGGAAAGAAAGAAAAAAAAAACAAGACAAAAATAAAAGCTTTTCTGCGCCGTCGACCATCTGTGCGATGCGGGGACACGAAGAGACCTAACCACCTCGATGTTTCTGCGAAGGTTCCGCTGCTCCTCCGCTCCTCCTGTCCCACCCTTCCTCATTCACTCCTCTGTCTCCTCCTGGCCTGGCTACAAGAATTAGCCACGCCCTCAAGTTCATTCTCTCCTTTGCCTCCCCATCGCCAGACCCTCCCCCTCTGCCCTGCACAGCGCCGATGCGATGAGACCTTCATATGAGGCATTTTCAGCGCTGTGCTACTCCTCTTCCCCCCGACCGCAGCACCTCCCACAATGATCTCTCCTCTTTGTCGCCACAGCAGGTTCACGTCGCGCTGACTTTCTCCGAACTTGCAGACTGCAGGGAGGAAACAGGGCGTAGAGAGAGAGAGAGAGAGACCAAGCGCGGCTTGGCCAGTAAAGCCAGCGAAACTCGAAAAAAAAAAGGCGAAAAGAAAAAGCAAGAAGAAAAAGCAGCCAATGCTGTATCCCAATGGTGATCGCGTGATAGTGCAGTCATGCCATTGCTACCAACCTCCGCGCGCTTGCTGACCTCCAACTACGCCAACTACACAGTAGGCATGTCCCTTCTTCGTGGCATGCGTGCGCACCGTGTCCCACTGTCTCCTGCCAGTCCGTACGCCGTCACATCGTGGTGTGCGTTGTTTGTTTTAGTATGTGCCCTGTTCGTCGTGTTGCTAGTATGGCAAGTCAGCCAACAGCTCGGAAAAAGCCGCTTGAACTTGGTGAGAAGATCGAGGTTTTGACCGAAGTTCGCACTACCAGCTTTCAAAAACTGAAACTGCGCGCAAGTTCGGCATCGCGAAAAGTACCGTGAGTAGTATTGGGAAAGAAGCGTGGATTACCACTGCTCTGCAGGATGGTGAGGTTGCGCTGAAGCGTAAAAGGATGCGCATAGCTATGCACAAAAACTTACCCAACAACAAAAATTACCCAAGATGGCGACGTTCAACAATGTGTAGCGAGTTTTGGAATGAGTGATTCAGTCGGGAAAATCAAACTTTGGGGCCTAAATTCATCCAAAACATCAGTCGTGAGAATGCATTAGCTCTATGGGAACCCTGACAGTGCATATATGAAATCTGGAATATCCATCAAGTCTGTATATTAGTCTGAAAAATCGATCGGCTACTGTTTAGTGTTCCGACCCCACAGTATCCATTACAGAGAGCCCAAGGCTCGTCTCTGCGCTAGTCAGCTCAAAATGGCCAGACCTGGTGAGGGGCCCTTTAAAAGGACTCTAAGGAACCCTGTGGCCTCCAAGGGGTTTTTCCTGTAAATGATGTACCAACTGGCCCGAATTTTCGACTCCTAGTGGTTGCCAGGCTCGCCTAAGCATTTCATGGCCCCTTTAAAGTAAGAAAATGAGAGTGCATGTGAACGTTACATGCCACTGATGTTCGCAATAAGAAAAAAAACGACGTATGCAGGATTTACCTTCACAGAAGGGGAATGTCTTTTTATAATTAGCTTTTCATCATCACCATGTGCACTTCATTGGTCACAGATACGAAGCACACAGGGGCAGCATTCTCAAGCAGTCACTTTGTCCATGCATGCAGCCAATAGTGTCCAGGAACTGTGCACACATAGCGAGCTTGGCACAGCACCAGAAACGGTGGTGGCCATATATGGCAACGCATCTAATTCCGAGTATGCAAAATCTTGTGAAAGGGATTGTAGTCGAGTGCAAAATGAACCCAAAGCAATGTTCAATAAAACGTTCATTTTTCACTTGTGGTGGCAATGACATTGCATCTGACATCTCTGATGGTAGGGTGCTCTCAACACTGCCAATGCCATTTTGGTTTTGTGTACCATTATAATGCACAGGTAATTTTCTTGCCCATTTTCTTTTTTAAAAAAAGGTGTGCAATATATTCGGGCAAATACACTGACTAGCCCATCTTGCCCAGTCAATGCCAAAGTCTGTGAAGTAGTGAAAAGCTGGCATAGGAATTTTGAAGTGACCACCAAATGTTTGTTTTCATTGTTTCTAACAAACTGAACGTCCACCCAGAGTAGGACCAACGTATTTGCTATTCTATATTTGGAATTCCTCAACTTTACTTAATTTAATTCTCTCTTTAGAGCACCTTAAGTATTCAAAACACAATTGCCAACTGATAATTCAAGCTCAGTAGGCATCGTCTAAACAGCAATTCATCTGATACTGGCCTCCTGTGTGCAGTCAGGAGAGCTCTTCCTCAAGGAAAGAGCCATGAGTATTTTGCATAGAGATTTCCTCTTCTACCTCTATTCTAGGTGACAGCTAGCTAACCAAACTAAATATAGGTCAAGCCAAGCCAATTGCATCTAGCATCTTCTGTAGCAGGTGTTGCTTTATAAATGTTATTGGCACCCTGTTGGCTTCAATGATTATGTCACTAGGAGCATGGGAACTGCAAACAGTATTTTATTAGCGTGAAACCCACAAAACATCATGTATGGGGTCCGGTTTCAAATTTTAGGAAGCAAATGAAGCTTAAAACAGCGTTTATTGCTTGTTAATGTGAACTTGCAACGTTAATTAAGGCAACAAATATTAATCTCAGTTTACGTGACCAACTAAGCTAGACTGGAGTAATCGAAACAGCACTGGCAAGGTGCGATTAAGAGGCGTTCAGTGTTTATGGGTATCCAACCAGCAGTTTCACCCGCCACAGTGTCTTAGTGGCTCTGGCGTTGCACTGCTAACAATGGGGTCGTGGTATCGAATCCCGGCCATGGTGACCACATTTCGATATGGACAAAATGCAAGAACACCCATGTCCCATGCATTGGGGGCACGTTAAAGATCCCTTGGTGGTCAAAATTAATCCAGAGTCCACCACTACAGCGTGCCTCGTAATCAAATGGTGGTTTTGGCACATAAAACATTAGAATTCAACTACCAGTTTTGGTTTCAGTGTTAGTCACAGTGCTACAGATGCAAGACACAACAATCAAGCAGTATCGAGACAAGCCAAGTACAATTCGTATTCTCAATCGGTTCTTTGTTTCTGCACATGCTGCCAGTTTTGGGCACTAAACGCTATTTGTGCTCTCTGTTGTGTCTTAGGCCTCAATAATTCATAGAAGCAGCGTGACTGGGGCATCACCAGCTGCCAAAATTATTTGGAGCTGCAGTGAAAGTCGGCTTTCTTGCAGGCATAGTGGCACACAGCAGTGGGATAGAATCGCTGAGCAGAGGTGAAAGCAGCAGCTTTTCTGTTTAGCAAGCAATTTCGGTTTTCTGCATCATCAAACAAGATTGAGATGACACCATTGTTGCACTGTCTGGTTACATTTTCCACATTGAATATCTGCGATGAGATGTGCATGTTTTCATATATTGATATACAATTCCGAGTCCTGCCATACTCAGTGCTGTGATCCATAGTGCTTTCTTAAGCTTTGTTAGATGAATATATTTAACGCGTAGACCGTCGAAGATGAGGGAGTTACGAGAGCGTTCAGAGGGAGGGCGAGGGGAGCTTAGTTGCGAGGAAGGATGGGAGGGAAGCGGATTTGCTTTCTTGCCAGCTTGCAGTAGAGGTCAGGAGTGGGCCTCCGCTGCTGCTTCCCTCTGCGTGCTCACGGGTTTTTATCCTTCGTCTGCTGAAATATCGGCGCTGTGTTTACCTTCTTCGTCTTGCGTTCTTAATAACATGAGTCATGTCTTATCAAGATGATCAAGTCGTTGCCGCTGATCATAAACGTGTTGGTATGCTCCCTTCTGTTGCGGTGTTGCCGCATTCAAAAGACAAGGAGAACGAGATACTGGGTGTTACCTTCACGTCCTTGTATTCAGGGTCTGTCTTGTCGTACAGAATTGGATATGGGGCACTGTCTCCAACAACCTGTCCATCGGGACGTCTTGGTTTAAACGTGTCGTTGTAACAAAAACAAGCGCGAACAAGACCAGCGAAGCCAACCAAAACAAGCGCGAGAGAGAGCTGACATGAGCAGACGATAGTTAGAAACAAGCGGTCAGGCTGAACCAGGCGTGAGTACGAACAGAGCCGTCCGGCGGGTCCACGTGATACAAGTTTCCCACGCATGCTTCACTGTAGTGGCCACTCTTGTCGGTCTCCTCCACTTGTGGCTTGCTTGCCACAGCAGTGAGCCACAAAAAATCGGCCGAGGGCTGATACCTGCCGCGGCATGCATTTTACCGCTAGAGTGGCTGGGGCATTACAGCGCGACGCAGGAACAGCGACCTTGCCATTTGAGAGAGGGTGAAGTTTCTGCCACGGGGCTTTCTTCTTATTACTATATTTATTTATTTATTTATTTTCCTGCGTGCCATTGAAGGGTTTTATCTGAACCTTTCCTCTATGGCGGGGTCAGAGCAATGCTGGTCGGAGGCGCCACCACTTGATTTTGCACACTGCTGAGAGCATTGTCGGAGTGCGGTATGTTCGAGTTAACCGTCGCAAATGCTTGCGTGTTCGAATTACCGGCCATTTTCATTCATTGGAATACGCATAACTTTGACGGAACCACGATGTCAGCTCGAATTAGTGTGTTCAAATTAATCAGATTCGACTGTAATTTGTGATGGAGCTTTAACAGATGCGACATCTTTCTCACAGTCTGCACTTGGGGAGTTTGACTTCTTACAACAAGAGACGTCGCCAATGGCCGTGGAGCAAAAGGCACAGCCTGCCTCGAACACTGTAACCAGTGGCCATTCACCAAGTCCTGAGCCCATAGTTGAACTGGCTCCTGATGAAGAGGAGGAAGTAAACAAACTTGGCGAGCCACTGCAGCTGACAACTACGACCGTAACTGTGGTTGAAAGGTGAGCTACTGTGTAATAAAGGATTGACTAGAGCCCCCTGTACAGTAAAGGCAAAGTGCCTCTCGCCAAACTAAGCGCAGCTGCGAAGTTAGGCTTAGTAGGTAGCAGATCACCTGGCACAAGAAATCGTAGCCACAAGGATTGCTTTGTTCATGGAGCACCTGTTTTTAAGTGAGATAGTCTTCAACGTTTTGAAGTGGGTAGTGCGAATGCTTTAATACAGGAGAACCTCAATTTAGTGAAATCAGTGGTATAGCAAGTTTTATCCATTTCCCAAACTCAGTTCTGTAGAGAAAACCTTTCTCCCCACCTTATATGAAGCAAAGCAATTTTGTCTGCAGTTTTGATTTATCGAACTTCACATGCATGCACCCCTGGAGCTATTGAGACAAGCAAAATAAACCAAAACACCACCCGACAGTGAATTTGTCGTTTGTACGCATCCTTTTACATGCAAATGTTGCTAGTGAACAGCGAAAAACGTTGATAATTGAGCAGATGTTGGAGTGCACCACTTTTCCATCTGTAATGCTGGTATGAAAACTGTAATGGGTGCGCCCTATTCGTGCCCTCGGATAGGATTCCAAGTGCGCCAGCAGCCAGTCAAAACACGAAAATAGCAAACCAAAGTAAGTTAACTGAGTGCCTGGACAGTGCTAAAGCATGTGCGTTGTCTCAGTATTGTCATGCATATTACCATTATTGCAAACAAGTATTGTGAACAATGTTAGTTATCTGCACCATTGTAAACAAGTAAAATGACGGCCTATCATTGGTGGACGATGTTGATAATACACATGTGTGCATGGCGTCGTTTGGTGGTAGCTGCTAGCAGTAGCTGAGGCCTGTGCGGAAGCCTTGCTGTTGATGCAATCTGCTTCATGCATTGGCACATTTTATCCTGTAAATATTGGTCAGGTTTCTGGCTGGATTCTGTTCATAAAAGCATATTGACATGATGATACTCACTGGGACTGTACCAGGAACCTCTACAGTAATGTAACTTATTTTTATAGCTGAAACGTGGAAACGTCAACCTAAAGAAATTTGAAATATGACAATGTTTTTCGCTGCATGTATGACTGTTACATTGAGGTTTGGCTGTTTAAGATTATGAATCAAATCATTCAATTCACAGTAATGTACAGCAGCTGAACAATGTTGTTGTACTGTACACTGTGCAGTTGGGAAAAATCAAGCACACCACAACTAATTTAGAGCAAAAAATTTCCTACAGCATGAGTAATCACGAGGCTTCTTGAGTGAAGTATGAAACAACCCTGCTACAAAAGTTTTATTTTCTGCTCAAACATTTTTGCATTCATGTACATAAAATGCTGATATGTAGAAGGAAAGTCTGCATTGTTTCACTTCTATGTTTTGATGTAGTAGTTCTGCGAAAACCCGCAAGGTGGAGAGAAGTAATGAATAAAGGGAAAATCAGACATCCACCCGTTCGTAGCAATTGCTACAAAGGCAACCCATACGGGTTCCTCGAAAGAAAAGCCTCATAGTTGAAGAAAAATTTGTCCTTATCCGGGACGAATTTTCATAAATATTTAAGTTGCACAGTCCTATCAGAGCATATGTGCCTAAGGAGAAGACAACATTACAAATATGCAGACAAATGACCTAAACAAATGGCATCGTCACTGTGGCACTCATTTCTGTTGGGGAGATTTAGGCTCATGGTTTCCGAATTGGCTAAAAGTTGTAAGAACTGGAAAAATATGGAGATAAGCAGAGCTTTATGATAAGCAAGATCACTAAAATATAAGCCTGCTGGCTGCGCATAAACCATTTAGAGCCCTTCCTGAATGGTGCCTTTAATCGCTTTGTGACAAAGCTTGGTATATACGAAGAGCAGTATTCTCAGTCAATCACTTTCGGTGATGCAATAACTTTTGCATAATATGTGACTCACCTCTGGGACATGTCGGCATCTATGGTCTGCGACTTTGCCAAGATAGAAAACCCTTGTAAACAATGCAACAAATTCATGTAAGATATAAATTGACGTATTAAATTTGTCCTCTTTGGGTGCTTTAACAGATTCACTTCACAAACGTGCAATATCTGTTTTTTGTAGAGCTATGGATTTGCAAACTTCATGCTTTTATTAATCTTTTTAATTTCCCAATTCTTAAAAAGTTATTTGAAAAAATTCAGGCCCTAAATTGAAATTCTGCTTCCAACAGTCGCTAGAATTTCTTTCTCTCTCAGATGCAACAAATTTAATTAAAATTGGCCCAGTGGAGATCTCAGAAAAGCGTTTGTGCTTTAGATGCATTTGAATAGGCAGCATCAGAGTTAAGCCAGAGCTAAAGCTTCCCCTTAAGCATGAAATAAGTTATTTCCCTCATTGAAGGACAATTAGTAATCTGTTGTGAAGCATGAACCCAGATTTCATGAGTATAGCATAAAGCTTATACATGCTTGAAGCTGCTTTCTTCCTGAATAATTTGGTGGGTGGATTAAAAAGGTCATCAATATGCTTGAACTAGCACCTGATAATGATAGGTAACTGCAGTAAAAATAAGCTCTTGCACTATTAAAAGCTTGGGTTGATGCCTTTTGGTTTCTTTTTTTCAGTGCCCAGGGATCTTTGACCCTTGAGGATTTTGAATTTATAAGTGTGCTGGGGCGAGGACACTTTGGAAAGGTGATGTGGGCCATGTTTTTTTGTGTTGAAGCATTGCTCTCTCTGCTCTGTCTAAAAACATTTGAGCTGAATTACGAAGTTCATTTTTTACTTGGCGGTAACTTTTTCTGTTCTTAGGTTTTTACAATGGCATGCTTTTGCAGACACCCACACCAATTTCTTAGTGTGGGTGTATGATTTATAGTGTCAAAATTATTTATTAGGAATGTGCAAATACTCGAATAATAGTTAAATTTATGAACCTTCTATCTACTGCTTGGATTCTTGAATAGTCAGCATACCAGGTGTCCTAGTTAACTTGGACCAAGAAAAAAAAAAAGCTTTAGAGAAATCATACTGACGGCATAGTAGCGGTAGTTGTGTGCACTTACAGCCAGTGTTTTTTTTTTTTTTTCATTATGAAGTATTGATTAATTGTTTTTAATTTGTGAACTTTTTAATTATTGCTTGAATCGCAAACATGTCAATTGCAAAGTTGTAGGGTACCTTAAATAACCTCCCAATTGAGCATTTATTTCGTGGTGAAGTGTGCCTGTTCTTATTTTTTTCCAAGAAAAAACAAAATCCCGCGAAATATGAAATAGATGCGCGCTCACACGCTGCTACTCAAGCGTCTCCAAGCAACTTTTGAAAGCTATATGACTGCATTCGTTTATCACCGCATCGTACGAGGTTTCGTCATGTACGATGGTTCAAAAGGTTTTGCGACCTAACTAGAGTCAGTATCTGTGGACACAAGAATGTTGTGCTCGACCATGAGGCACTCGATAGCTTTAAGCTTTGCATATCATGAAACAAAGCTACAAGATAAATTCAACCAATGTATAAAAAAAAACTGTGTGCAAAAGAGCATGAAAAAAATAAAGGCTGCTCTCGGAAAAACAGAAAAGAGCTACTCAGGAGTTTATTTCAACAAAAAATAAACCAAAAGTATGTCTCGGCAGCCTACAAAGAAACATCCAAAGGTGCCACTGGTTTAGCCATTTACCCTTTCTTTCTCTTGAACTTTGGAAAAGAGGCAAAACAAAGCAGTTCTTGACCTATTTGTCTTTTTCGCAAGCTTTTTTTTATTTGAGGATAGGGTGACATCGTGAAGGTGCGTTAAACAGTCACATGTTACGCCAGTTTTGAGCGGGTATTTTTCACTGCCACTTATAGCATGTGCTGAAACAGGTCACCGTCTGGAGCAATACAGTAATTGCTTCTTTCCAACACTTGTGCTGTTGCAGCTTTGACCAATGGCGGCGGCAGACTCTGCTTATTTTTGCCTTTAGGGCATTCGTTATGGTAGTCTCGCTGCTATACACAGAGGATTTTTCATGTAGCCCAACAAGAAGTCCAGCGGTGTGATGTCCGGCGACCTTGCAGGCCAGGGTATAGATCCGTGCCGGCCAATTCACTGTTCAGGAAAAAGCTTGTTGAGCCACGCCCGAGACTGAATACTACTATGTGCAGGAACACCATTGTGTTGAAACCAGATGTTCCAGTGGAGCGTTTCAACAGACATCGTTCACGGGGCCCTCGAGGATGTCGTTCCGTCATTAGTGTGTTGTCAAAAAAAATGGGTCCGATGATGTTGCCATCAAAAATACTGCATTACACATTAAACAACCACTGGTATTGGTGTCATGTTTGTGCCAGCCAGTGGGGATTCCTATCACTCCAGTAGTGTGCATTGTGAAGGTTAACTTGGGCGTCATCCATCCAAAGCACGCAAGTGACAAAGTCTGGTTCTTCATCACATTTTGTGAAAATCCAATTGGTAAAGTCCAGTCTGTTTTCAAAATCTCGGTCCTCAAGTTTTTGATGAAGCTGTACATGGTACAGGTGCATATTACCTTCTTTTAAAATCCTCCACACTGATGACCTTGAGGTTCCGGCCTCTGCACTGGCATCGCGCACACTACTGTGAGGGTTAGCAGCAAAGAATGCCAAAACATCCGTTTCTGCTTTTTGAACTATACCGTTGCAGTCCTGTGTTGCTTTCTTGTGAAGCTACTCGTCTCGCAAAGGACATAGTATGTTCTAAGTATTGTTGACGGACTAGGGCGTCTTCCACAATGCCACATCTGGAATAACTTGGCTGCCTCCATCTTGTTGCCGTGCACCGCCCCCAAAGCTAGGATTTTAGCCTTCGGATCATTTTTCAAGGGCATGACTGTCTTCTTGAAGAGCAGGTCACTGGCTTGGTATCGTTGAGATCTCCCGTTTTTATCTACGCACTGACACGTCAAATAAAAATGATTTACGTAATCAACAACAGCATATGCTGGCCGTAAAGATCTGCCAAAACGCACTAGATGGACATGGCATGCGTAAGGTTTGTTTCTATTGCTAAAGGAAACAAAAGGAACATACATTCCGGGAGCGCCTATCTACCGTACTTACTCGCATAATGATCACACTTTTCTGTCAAAAATATTGACGCAAATTCAGGGGTGTGATCATTACGTGGGTTAAATTTCCCACGAAAAAAAAAAAAAAAAGAATTTCACCCTGCATTTGCTGTGGGATGACAACAGGTCAACAAACGGGCGGCTGCCACTGTAACAGTGTGGAACACCGAAACAAAAATGGCAGCCGACGGAGCAAGCCGAACGCGCTGAAGGTGATTTTCTTTGTTCTTGCGAGTGCATTCCTCACATTCAAACAGTTTCTTCCATATCAGTAATGACTAATATCGTTAATATCGGCAAGTTTGCGGCAATAACGTAGCCATGTTCACTTTGAGGGGACAGAAACAGATGGGTGCGCTTAGCTGCCAGTGACAAACATGGCGGGCATGCTGCGGAAACTGCGGCATTTGTCTTTACTACTATCCTAATACGGCACGTTTCCACTAAGGGTAGGTGAATATCTTAGCTCTGTTACAAGCATCGGCATTTCAGTAGGGTGCGCTTCTAACGTATCAGTGTAAACGTGGCTATCGTTGCTGCTCTCGATTTGTTTCGTGCCCACAGACGAGAAGAATCGAAAGGCGCTTTCTTGTTGTTATTGGTGACCACAACCATTATAAAGCCTACAAACAATAAAGCCAAGGCAAGTTTGGTTGTAGCTTTCTTTTTTCATGGAAGTGCGGAAAGTTATGAAAGGAATGAAATGGGGCATCTGCTTAAGAATGTTTGGTGTGTGCAGACTGCTTGGTATGTCTTGGAGTCGTTCGCGTAGCATTTGACAGCATTCGACGGATGGTAAGTGAGATCATCATTAGCTAGACTTTGCACACGACATATCGCTACGGCAAGTTCGGGGTGCAATCATTACACGGGAAAGAAAACAATAGAATTTTGACAACAAAATTCAGGGGTGCGATCATTACGCTAGTGCGATCATTATGCAAGTAAATACAGTACAGAACAAGATAAGTGCACAAAGTTACAGTCCCAAGTGCACTGTCACAGGTTCCCGGCTTCGAAGTCCCCCTACCCACTGTATGGCTCCGCTACGCTTGTCGATGCGTCAGCGGCATGTTATCACGATGCCGTGGATATCACATAGCACTGTATCGAGCTGCCGCCGCTAGTAAAGCCGTGTATCTGTGGTTATTCGCTTGGGAGCACTTGAGTAGCGGTGCACAAACGCATATCTATTTCATATTTTGGATGTTTCGCATGCTTTTTTTTTTTTTTTCTTGGAAGAACAAACGAGGCAAAGCCGAGCATGAAACAAACACTTGATTCGGAGGTTATTTGAGGCCCCCTACAACTTTGTAATTGTTATGTTTGAAATTCAAGCAATAATTAAAAAGTTCACTAATTAAAAGCAATGAATTAATGCGTGCTTCGTGATTAAAAAAATACTGGCTGTAAGTACACACAACTATGGCTACTATGCAGTCAGTACGATTTCTCTAGAGCTCTTGGGTTTTTTAAAAATCTTGGTCCGAGTTAACTGGACACCCCGTATATTCAGTGCCTGCCTACACACTCAAAACTTTTCGATGAGGTGCACGATCACTGTTAGTACAAGGTTAATCCGGCTTGGCAGGGCTGATTGAAACAACACATGCACGATATGAGCCAAGGCACAGTGCCAACACATACGGAAAGGGTGAAAGCTGTGCACTGCAAGGTTCAAAGCCTAGGAGCATGTGTGCAGATATGTCTGAGCTGTTGCTGAACGATGCACAAATTGTGTCGTATACATGTGTTTAGGCATAGATTGGAATGGGATGATAGGTAATACACATAAAGTGCCAGTTGTAATAATTTTCTTGCTTCATTGTTTTGTATTGTGCATGATAACCGTTCTTCACGCCATTGTAACGCGTATGTCAGGATCTTGTTGTCGACGTCTTCGAGCATGAACTCCATTGGTAGTGTTGGTCGGCTAAGGCTGGCATAGCAAATGCAATCAACTTTTCGGCGAGACTAATGGGTATGCCGCACTTTCTTGCCATCGACCACCCTATTGTTTGTGAACTTTTGTGCTTCCATATGCAACATACTATGTTTTGGTCGTGAGCATAAGTGGTGCACTGTTCCCGCGGGTCACACAGATGTGCTTCACTCCTTCAGTGGTAAATGGGTTCATATCTGTGTTATCTTCCACATTTAATTACATTATATTTATGCCATGCAAGCATGAGGCCTAAGGCTGCATCAAATTGCAAGACTCATATCTATAACTTTCAAATGTGATACCCTATTTTTTGGTCAGAGATGCGAACATCAAGAGAAGTCTCCCTAGTTTTTGTAGCGTTGCCTGCTATGTATGAAACTGAGTGTACCTGTTGTATGTATGGTATTTACACACACCTGTAATCTAGGCTTGAATTTTTACTCGTGATTTGATGATCGGGTACCTGGAGAAGTAAACGTGTGTACATATATGATTCTGCCTTTTTCTTATTCAAAAGCCAGTTGCATATGCTACCTTTCTTTTGAATTGGCAAATTCTGCTGTGGATATTTTGAGCAGCAAGGCCATTTCTCTTCCATTTGCTTGTTGAAAACTTGGTATTCCTGAACTTCATTGGTCTTTTTGTAGAGGTGATTTTCATGCAGTAATTATGATCCCTAATGTGCTTTGAGAGACGTGCATATTGGCAGGATGCTCAATGGACATCACACATGCGACAGAACCTTACAGCAGTAGGTAACTGCCATTATCAATGTTGTTAAGGGAGTACCCCTTTAGTGCACAGTTGATAAAAATTGGATGCCTGTTGCAAATGCTTGTTAATGTGGTGATAACCAAACATCTTTCTTTCCCTGCAAATGTTTCTGTTGTTGCATTAAAAAATGTCTGCAGAAGTTTGGCATGTGCATGTTTATGACAACTTTAAGTGTGAAATACTTTGGTTTTGCAGTGCCCTTACCATTCTCATACGCATTAAAAAGAGGCTGTTAATCTCTTCATTTACTCTTACAGGTAATTTTGAGTAAGCACAAAGTATCGGGCCAATACTTTGCCATTAAGGCTCTAAAGAAAGGAGATATTGTGGCACGAGATGAACTGGAAAGCCTCATGGCAGAGAAACGCATTTTTGAGGTGGCAAACTCTATCCAGCACCCATTCCTCGTCAACCTATTTGCCTGCTTCCAGACTGTGGTGAGTACCTTCTACAGGGAGACATTGAAGGCTGTTGGAAGCAGTACTACTGCAGTTATATATATATAGTGAATGTCTGATTTTTCGGACATGCCCGATAATTCAGACTCTTTTGCAGCATTGTTACATACCCCCATAGAGCCAATATATAAAAACATCTGAAATTTCTGACGGTCAAATCGTCACCGTCCCGTTTTCCAGACCATTTGCCCCTAACCACCGGTCTAAAGCAGCATCCATGGCTGCCATTTTGACTATCTCGCAGCCTCAAACCCCCACTCTGCAACGCTGATTCGCTAGCTGTAGCCAGCTGTAGCACAGCGGCTACTGTATCGTATCGAATCCTCAAACCAGCACTCTCGCATGCCACTCTTGTTGGCAGTCATAGCTAGCCGTAGCTATGGCCATATCCTTTTGTTTTTATCCACATGTTTGGTTTGCTTTGTGATAGGTCATGTGATCACGTTGTGCTGCTGTGCGCTCTCGTCAACAGTCGCCAAGAAGCGTCCCGCTGTTTGGTGCTGTGCTTATCATCGAGCGGATTCGCCACTGACAGTGATGGCGCCAACTACGCCTTTGCCATCTACGCCCATGGCTTTAAAGCACATAAAGCCCTATCGTAGGCTGACAATGAAAAAGGAAGCTACCATCATCATTTCAAATTGAAAGCGACCAGTCACAAGCCGACGTTGGCGAAGAGTTCGTAATTTTGAAGCAAATGGTTTCGGATTTCATGAAAAACAAGTTGAATATCTCGCAGTTAACTGACAATGAAAATCGTTCCTCAAGTGGCAATGGATTCAGACGACTCTGACACCGAGAATGAAGAGCCGATGCCTGCGCAGCCGACAAGTTCAGAGTTGACGCGAGCATTGATGACACTGTCATCAGTGTACAGTGATGATATGATCCTAGCTGAAATTGAAGCAACCATCATTATGTGCTAGCGGAACACCGTGCAAAAGAGGATAAATTTATTTGCACCGCTAAGGCAGTAACAGGCAGCGTTCACCCAGCTGAAGATAGCGCCGCCTACATTGATGGCACCCATTGTTGGATTGTTAGTTTGTTAGCGCGCGCTCCTTGCCGTCGCTGACTGCGGCGCATTCCAGAGGTGCGACGGCGCAGTCTCCACAGACGCGCCAGCCCCATGTGCGCCCGCTGCTGCATTTACGATTGTGGCGCCGCGCGGCACTGCGCATGTGCAAGGAGGACGCACCCTGCTTATAAATGCGAGGGAGGAACGATTGATGCAGCACGCTCGACATAGAGGTTAAGGAGAGTCGAGCTGCTGCCAGTCGGCGAAAAAGACTGGAAAACCTAAATTCTTCACACCCCGAGGTTGTCGCTTGGCAGTTGGCCGTCGAGTGTCGAGAGAATGAGTGTGCCAAGGCAAAATGTGCGGTCGAGACACCGGAACAACACAAAGAACGCCTAGTGAAAAGACGTCGCCAAGAAGCTCAACGCCGTGCTATCGCCTCCCAACAACAGCGGCAGGATCAAGAGAGTGTCACAGACGATCCCAAGACTCATCGGTGCACTAAACATGCTATGAAACTCGGTGAAAGTGCAAGTGCGTCTACACTCTTTCTCTCGGACTTTGTGAACAAAGCTAAGGTTAGCAAGCTCAGGGTAGCAAGCAAGGCAAGAGATTAACCAAGCATAACCGTACCTTTACGCTGTGTATATCCTGGCATAGCTGAGCTAAGCCACTGCCAATTTTTTATCCAAGCTTCGGCATGACGCGAGCCCTCACTTGCATGACACCATAACGCTCTCTGGCACGCCGCCGAAATGATGTTGATGTTGATGTGGCTTCACGCGCAAATGGACAGGGCGCTTGGAGGCCATTGTTCTGGTCTCTGAGGCTAGTTGTTCTGCCGGGCCACCTGATGGAGACGACGCACTGCCGTGTTTGTGCGATGAAAAGTGGAAACACTACGTGCTAACCGATACGCACGCAATAAGCTGGTACGGTTTATGCAGATACAAAACACATAATGTTCAATGGCCACTGAGTCGGGCATTTGACTTTACTACTTTTAAAGCGAAACTACTGTTTAAGCGGGTACGGTTCAACAAGGTTGTACTGTATATACAGGATGAGTCAGAGTAGTTAAGGTGGCTGACCACCAACAACACGCAGCAGCCAGCATCTCCGATCTTCTTCTTCCTCTCTCTTTTTCATCCTTCCGTAACAATATATTCACAAGAAATTTTTTTGTGTGTGAAAATCATCACCAAAAGAAGCGTGGTGAACTTTCAGAAAATAACTGAAAATGCTGAACCCTAGTTATAACATAAGTGTGACGGGCAGCTCGCATGTTTTCATAATGGGGCCACATAGACAACCATAATTGGCATGGCTTGCTCACGCCCTCGCACCCACAACAGATCACATCATCTTCATCACTTGGCGTGCAGGCTGAACATGTGCCTTCAATTCTTGGGCATCACGGAAATGTCGTCATGAAAGCACCTTAAATGTCCGTATAATTGCTATTGCAATAAACTAAGATTGGAAGGAACTCATCCTGATTTAATTCAGGGACAGAAGATTGTAACTGCTTTGTAGTGTAGTTTCTAGCAGTCAGTATTTAGCAGTGCCTTGTTTTCTACAAGCACTATGCTATCCTCACATCATTTAGACAATGTACAGTAAGCTTGAAGGGGGTTTATGCTGCAGTTGCATGTCTTCTGAAGCTTTGGCCAACCCTTTGTCTCGTCTACCTAGCCATTGTTTACAACTCCTGAAACAATGGCTTATGGCCATCACTAGCATCACTTGCACCTATTGAAAACAGAGGCAAGCTGAGGCAGGCAGTGGAAGTGTCGCCGCAAGATAAAACATGGCAATGCCCATGGGAATGCGGGAAATAGTGTTTATATTAGTAACAGTTTTTCTTAATCCCACCACTCCCCCCCCCTTTTTTTTTATCTCTTAAATCCTGGAGAATATTGCTTTCAAATTAGGATATCTCCGATCACTTTTATCCATAATTGTGATCTCTGACTGATGCTATGGCTCGCTGGTTAGGCATACAAGCCACAAGGCTTACGCGAGCTGGATATTATGATTGTATGTTTGATTGTGTGTTTGATAGTGTGATTTTTAAAAAAATTGTGGGGTTTTTTGTGCCAAAACCACGATCTGATGATGAGGCATGCCATAGTGGGGGTCTCCAGAAATTTGGGACTCCTGAGGTTTTTTAACGTGCACCTAAATCTAAGTACATGGGTGTTGTTCCATTTCGTCACCATCAAAATGGGGCTGCCGTCACCGGGATTCGATCCCGTGACCTTGTGCTCAGCAGCCCAACACCATAGCCACTAAGCGACAACGGCGGGTTGTGCGATTTTTGTTTGAGTGAAGATTTTATTATGAAAAAAAAACACTACAGGGTTAATGAATATTGATAAGGAAAGCGAAGCTTAGTTTTGTCAGTCATGTGGATCAATAGACTTGTTCCTGTGTTTACACTTCTGTGCTAACTTCATGGACAACGCAACATCAGCATTCAGACATGACTTTTTTTGGTTGCAGAATCATGTGTGCTTTGTAATGGAGTATGCCTGTGGAGGGGACCTGATGATGCACATCCATACTGACATTTTCCCAGAGCCTAGAGCTGCCTTTTATGCTGCCTGTGTTGTTCTGGGACTGCAGTTTCTTCATGAAAATCGCATCATCTACAGGTAAGATATATTTTGCTGTGACCTGTCCAGGCCGTGCCTTGTTCTTTTTTTTGAAACCATGCTATTGTAAGCTCACCCTTGCAGTTTTAGTGAGCCTTTTAGTCTTTATTTTAATGCAGATGTGTTTCTGTACCTGAATCGCCTACACTAAAACAACCAAACTTGATTGAGCCAAGGTTCTCAAACCCTGCCCTAAGATCACAAGCACAACAATGCCTCTTCTTACCACTAAATTCTCTCATGCACTGCAAAATGTAAACAAAATCCTCAGTAAATGCTACCCAATTCCCACCAGCAACCAGAAACTTAAGATGGTTCCCTGCCTGGCCAAACTAGCCTGCAGACGCAGCACTAACTTTAAGGACATTCTTGTACATGCCAAACTAAGGACAAAGATGAAGCCAACATCTGGTCCCTGTGACCGCCCCAGGTATTCTACGTGCAAACATATTCATCCTACTACTACACTAAAAAGTGCATTGTCGAATTACCTTTACAAGGTAACTTCAAATTTTGCCTGCACTTCAAGCAATGTAGTCTACCGTCTAGAATGCGCCGCTTGTAACAAACAATACATAGGTGAGACTGGACAACATATTGTATCATACAAGACTCAATGGCGATCGCACTTATGCCAAACAAAATTTATCTAAAGCAATAGAGCCAGCCACTTCAATGAACATGGCTATATTGTCGATAAAGCAAGGCTCTATAGACTACAAACAAATTTCCGTTCGCCTCACGAGAGAAAATACTGTCAAACCTCGATATATCGAACCCTGATATATCGAATTATTACGTATATCGAACACTTTCTATATCACGTGGAAAATCACATGCATTTTTTATTTTTTATTTCAAACGAGACCGGATGTAAAATGGATATATCGAACTCCGCCGCCCCAAACCAAGTGCACTCTGTTGACAGGAGGCGAGCTTTCCCGCAACGCTCTCAAAGATAGCGGCGGCGCGATGGGCGTTTCAGACTGCTGCGTACGACAGCTACACATCAGTTGACAGCGTACACATCAGTTGCGCCGAGGACGCCATTTGAACGTAGCGGCGTACGCATGCGGCGGCTTGGCGTGGCCGTGGCTTGGCCAGGTTGGCCAGTTTGACAACTTCAATGACACGTGCGTCTCGGGGCTGCCGCTTGTGCTATGATGGCTACTTGTGCTACGCCAGTCGTTGTTAGTGTGTGTGTGGTGTTAAGAATGGCGAGCTGCCAAACAAGATTGCCACACAGTTACGACAGGGCGACACGACGCGCATCTCCCCCTCACCGTCGCTGCAGCTGGGAGGCGTTCGAAGAAGCGGCCTTTGTGGTGAAATCCGCCTCCTTCCTCCAGCCCCTTCGACATTGTGACGGAACTAGTTCGGTGTATGAACAATGATTCCGGAGTTCCCCAACGCGGAGCTGATTTGACACGCATGGACAAGCTGCCGCGGGAACGACGTATTTTTGTGCTTCTCACGCTTCGGCGTGGCGCAGAACAACGAGCGACCCTCGATCGGCACCGATAATTCCCGGAACGGCAACCCTCCAACGCCGTCGTTTGGGCTTCGGAATGTGTGTGCCTTTGTGTCTGTAAACTGATATGCAGAGCAGCGGCGAGTTGGTGATGAGTAAACGAACAGTCGCCGCGTCGTATGACCGGCGGATCGAGTGTATAAAAACTGTGGTTGTGCGAATGCTGAGGACACTTCTCTTGAGCAGTCATGTTAGACTGAGACACTTTTCTCAAGCAGTCATGTTAGACTGATTTAATTTCTGTAAATAAACCCTTTTTCCTCGTTCTCGATGAGAAACAGTTCTTCACTTCATCAACGATCTCAGCGTAAATAAGTTGGACGACGGCATGGGCCAGCTACCTTCGAATTCATGCCGTACTCCAATCTTGGCAAAGGACCACGGACCTTCTTCAATGTGCCACGGAAAAGCACCGGAGGGTGTCTGCATCACTAAAACTGTTAAATAAGTTTCGTAAGCTTTGTTCTGGTGCATGTCAGCAGCACAGACTTCCGGCAGCTCGTAGCAATGCAAATTCAAAGCTTGCGCCCATCTTCTCCGACAAGCTGATTGTAGGCACAAAGGGAGATGGCACACCAACATAGCTACACTTCCAGCTTCAAAAATGTGACGTCAGGTCCTCTCCTATTTTGTTTCTTTCCTCCATGATTTTCACTATGTCCTGCGCCTTTTCGAGCTGCCTATCTCCAGGATCAGCCCTCATTTTTGGAGACAAAATTGAAGCGGCCTTGTGCATAACCTTGCTCTCATCTTGGCTCTGACTAAGCAAAGAAATGCTTTGCATTCTGTATATTCCATGTCCCGTTCATTGTGAGGAAGTTATTTTACATGTGTATCAGTCAGTTTTGCGTGTTTGATATAGAGAATAATACGCTTTATCTATGTTTGTATATTCGTGTTTGACTGTATTTACAATTTGCAATTAACATTTTACTGTACTTAAGCTAAAACTACAAGGAAGTCCATCAGCTTTCTTATATCTTTTTAGCATGCCCTGAAATAGAGAGTAGCCTGGTAATTGGTCCCAATATCACATGTATGAATTGCACCGACAGCTGTAGAAGTTGCAGTCAGGTCCGCATGCAACAAGCTGGTATCTGCATACGGGAACATGCATACTACAGTGGAGTCCACTTATAACTATATCAAGAAAGAAAAATCTAGTCGTTATATTGATCATTGCCATATCGGGGTGCCGTAAAAAAAGCTGCCGAACATACCTTTGTAGCTCAGAAACCAAATTAGCCACTTGCACTAAAGAATAAACATGTGAAGTAGCCTGTGATAAATAAAATGTGTATTTATGCCTCTAAACAGTGTATCAAGTCTCAGGAATGCTGAAATAGTCAGAAATCTACACTTGCTTTCACAGGTGTTTCAGGTTCACAACTGTGGTGTCCATTTGTGTCCAGTCACTAGTGGCAATAATTAAGCGTGAATAAAATCAATGAGCTACTCCATCGACGTCAGTGCACTTAGCGTTAACATTGAGGTCGGTGTCAATCTCGTGTCCCATCGCCCAATGCCACCGTCTGTTGCAACAACGATTGCCCCGTCTGAGATCTCTTTTGCATAACGAGACAGCACTATCTGCACTCAGAAACTCCTCCATCAAAGCACCCCCTGTTTCATCGTCAATAGCAACAGGCTTCTAGAACTCGGTAACATCAGTGGCTTCCACCGTGTTCCACCGCTTCGCTTCACGCTTTTTCTGTCTCCTCACGCGTAGTCCGATCGTGGGTGACATGGACGCGAGGCGACGAGCGCTATCTTGTGGCGTGCGGGCGGGACGCATTGCGCAGTTAATGGCGGCAGATACGAGCATGCCTAGGCAAATGTATTGCCCCGTCTAGGCATTGTTTATTTAAGGGGAACTTAGAAATGCAAATTTCACGATTATTCTGAAGTGAAAACGCCGTCCAGAAGGCAAAATTTTTATCATTAGATCTGATATGCTGTGAATAATGTATTGTTATATTTGTTCGTTTGTTTTCTCATACCCCTAATGTATAAGTTGACAGTCTTAGTCGGCTCATCATTCTAACTGATACATTGTTATATGTGGTATCGCTATAAGTGGACTGCACTGTATCCGATCGGCGCACCTTTCGGTGGCTAAGGAGCCTGATCTTCATGCTTTTGCACTACTTTTGTCACCATTCTCTCTGTCACCATTCTCTCTCTGTCCACGTCATGTGTGAGAATTGTTTCAATCAATCCTGTAGACCTGGACAAACTGTGCACGGTAGAAAGGCTGCGGGTGTCAAAGCACTAACCACGACCGGGTCTTTGCCAAATATTTGAAAGACCAAATTGGAGGTGTTCGATTTGGAGTCTAATTATTTGAATGTTCTATTCGTATACAGTACACTGTTGTTTATTCAGCTCCGTTTAATCTAATCCAAACCGAAGGTCCCGGCTGGCACCCGTGCATTGCTATGAGCTCATGTTTGTTATTTCGATCCTAAAATTGTCCTTTGCTGGATAATTTGCTGGATAACTTGACTAGTCAGCATGCCTGCACCTGACCCCTATGGTGACTCCAACCCCTGTCCTGGCAGCATCGCAGTGGAGCTTAGGGGATGGCGAATGCGTTGAATACACGTAATCTCCAGTTGAAAACACCTATTTTCAGTTTGCCCTAGGAAGTTTTTCAAGCAATGACCGTAGCTCACAGTACCCGATTATGGAATTTATTTGATTCTAATGCGCAACTCCCCCCGCCTCCGAAAATGAGGCCCAAAATTGCCTGCATAATGAAAGCAGGTATGAAACCAAACTAGCATTATCAAGTTTGCTTTACCACATAACAGGAATGTACAGCGGCGAAGGTGATGTGGGAAACTGGCCACCATTGTGCAAGCTATATTAGACACTTGCCCATGTTTCTTGATAAGTGATTGTGTGTGTGTGTTAGATATCTACTTCTTTATTATGAGATTTAATGTCATTGTTACGTTAATTTTCTGCTTTGGACACATAGAAAGTGGGTGCACATATCATTCGAGGGGTGTTAGAATCTGGCAAATAGTGCCAAATGAATGGGCAAATAGAGGAGTGAAGTTTTCGTGTTTTTTCTGGATCTTGTTAAGTTCAACCCACTGGATAATTAGGTCAATTTTATCAGTCCCTTTAGGGTGGAATGAACAGTTTTCATTGAAACATTATGATGTTCAGAAATTGTTCGATATAAGCGATAATTCGATGTAAACAAGTTGACATAGTCTGGTTCGACTGTAGCAATATATATGGTTGTGCACCATTACCAATTAAAGCAAATTGCATTGCATCAAAAACAAAAGTACAAATTGTATTTGCACATCCCTAGCATAAGCCCATGTACTTGGATTTCTGAGCATGCTACAGAAGCTCAGATGGTCAAATTAATCCAGAGCCCTTCACCAAGGTATTTCCTATTGACGGTTAAGCTCCATCACTTATTTTTGTTCAACAAACCTTGGTCTTCTACATGTTGTATTGCTTGAAGTATCTTGAATCACTGCATTTTTTTAGCCTTGAGATTGAGTTTGGAATCACGATCCAGATAAGTGTGTGTGTGTGCACAAACAGGTGGGCGTGCGTGTGTGCATGCACGTGCATGTTTGTTTTGACAGCTTTGTCGTCTCTCTGGCTCCCAGGGATCTCAAGCTGGACAACCTGTTGCTTGATGCTGAGGGCTACGTGAAATTGGCCGACTTTGGTCTGTGCAAAGAAGGCATGGGCTATGGTGATCGGACAGGCACTTTCTGTGGCACACCTGAATTTCTGGCACCTGAGGTGCTGACTGAAACTTCGTACACTCGAGCTGTTGACTGGTGGGGCTTAGGTGTCCTGGTCTTTGAAATGCTGGTGGGCGAGGTGAGCCTTACTTTCTTGCAAAGCAGTAGGTTCGTGCAGTACTACTTCGTGCTGCTAGAAAGAGTTCAAAAGCACTGCTCTTGGCACGTGTTCTAAATGAGCACTCTAGTTCATATTTCATTGTACAATGACATAATTGTCACTGAAAGGATGCACACAAAAACGGACATGAAAGAAAAGAATCGCAGTGTCTGCATTTTCATGTGCATCTGTTTATCAGCAATTGCTGTTTGTGCGGATGCTGTGTCATCGTTGTCGGACTCCGTGCGAACGTATGTATGATTGAGCGTCCAGTGGCTTCTTCGGCGCGGGTAGCTGGCAACACTTTTGAAGGTCACAGCTAGAGCGCTGGGGCTCGCCGCAGGCAGCGTTAGTCCATGCGCGGGTGCTAAAAAGAGCAGCATGGGCGTGCTTTCCGCCTTCCGCCATCTTCGATTTCCGTCGCGCGCAGAAACCCGTGTTCCATGCACGCGCGCACACACGCAACGGCGCCGTGCCGCCACAAAGCGTGCCACGCACGAGCACTGACGCAGCTGAGTGGTTTGCAAGGCCGTCGCGACTTCGCTCGCTCCTGCTGCCACGCTTCCCGGCGGCGTTCCTCGCTCGCGCACGCGAGATTGATCCGCGTTCGCTAAACAAAAATAAAAAGCTGAGCATGGCAAATCACGACAAGTACCCACTAGGCTAAAATACAAGTTCTTGTGCATAGGCTGTGAATTGTCAATAACTCTCCAATCAGCACCTATTTTTGGGCACTTTATAGTTTTGAACTGTTGAGCATTTAGTCTTTGCATTTCTTGCTACTTGTTCTGTATGCTACACCATGATAGTTGTACTTTCTTTTTTTCATGTCATCAAATCCTTTTGTGCATTTTTTTCCCAGAGCCCTTTTCCTGGTGATGATGAAGAAGAAGTGTTTGACAGCATTGTGCATGATGAAGTTCGATACCCACGCTTCCTCTCCATAGAGGCTGTTGCCATTATGCGGAGGGTGAGTATGGTCCCACTCATTGTTTACATTGTTTTGCCTTCCATTATGCAACATTGGGGCATGTGCCAATATTATGCAGTCAAAGCCATTCATTACTGTATGGCATGCCAATTGAAAATATTAGGAATGCCAATCTATTTGGCACACTTCTTAATTTTGGCAAATGGACATAGCTTACAGCGATGGCTGGTAATAATTACCCAATTGTGTTATGCACGCTAAGAATAATTTTAAATATTAGTGAACTTAAGGTTAGTGTATACGTACTGCAATTGAATCTTGTTAATTCAAACTTCCGGTTTGTTCAAACTGATGCTGTGGTCCTATCAACGTATATGAATTCCAATAGGCGAAAATGCCTGGCAATTTGAACGCACAAGCATTTGCGATGGTTAATTTGAACATACCGCGCTGTAACAGTGCTCTCAGCAGCGTGCCAAATCACACGGTGGCGCCTCCGATCAGCATTGCTCTGACCCCATCATAGAGGATAAGCTTAGGAGAGACCTCCCAACACTGCACACGAAGGGGGTAAAAAAACGATGGCAGAAATTTTACCCTCTAGTTGAATCACACCGGCGACTTGAGGTTGTGCAACCATTTTTGACTGGTGACCAAAAAGTGACTGAAGACGACGGATGCTCACACCGGCAAGCCCTGGCAAACACCAGCAAGCTCTGGCAAGTGCAACCTGCAAGTTGCAATCCCGGAGATTATCTTTCTCAGTGAGAACTCTAGGGATATAGGCACTTCGCATGCACTTCGCTGGTTTCGCATTCAGGTGACAGCCATGTATTTTGATTCAAGCGAAGAAGAAGACATTGTCACTGTGCTGATGTGTTCTATTGTGCGTGGTGTCAGCTGTGGCAATGTGGAAGCCTCCAAAGAAAAGCGACGCTAGTGGGTGCACTCGTGCTGCCATTCGCGATAAGTAGGCGGCTATGCAAGCTGCCTCCTGCCCACATTCCACTTGAACTCCACTCACATGACAAGGAGTTATATTGAGAGTAAGTTATAATTTCTAGTTCGCGTTGCATGGGAATCGGTGCATAACTCTTGTGCTTTCTTTTGCTGCTGTTTAGCTTCCTGTAAATGCTACCGTGTGCGTTCGACTTGTTGCTGGAACTGCTGCGCCCCAGCATCACGAGGCAAGACAGCACTTGCCTTCCTGCAGTCTGCCATGTTGGCGTGGGCTTTGTATTTGGTGTGACACAGGAGGACACTGGATGAAAACACATGCTCACATAACTTTCAGTGTGCCAGTGATACGTTGGCAGTTTTGTGACCACGGTTGCGTGACTGATAAATTAAACAAGCGACTGGCCAGAGTAGTCACTTTTTGAGAGAAGCGACCATTTGTGACCATTTGCAACCAACTTGGTCGCGTGACCACTGTCAGTCACCAGTGTGAATGAGCCTTCTGTCAAATGGCAAGGTCACCGTTTCTGCGTCATTCTATAATGCCCCAGCCACACTAGCGGCAAAACATGTGCTGCAGGAACGATCGGTCCTGGGCCAACTTTTCATGGCTTGCCACTGCGGCAAGCAAGCTGTGAGCAGAGGAGACCAATGAGAGTGGCCCCTAGAGTGACGTATGCGCAAGAAACATGTCATGCGGACCCGCCCTATTGCTCTATTCGTAATCACGTCTAGTTCAGCAGGACTGCTTGTTTCACACTGTTGTCTGCTTGTGTCTGCTCTCGTTCACACTTGTTTTGGTTGGCTTGCTTTGGTCACATTCGCACTTTTTTTTTACTATGACGAGTCTAAACCGAGAAGCCCCAATGAAAAAGTTATTGGAGACAGTGCGCCATATCCGATTCTGTACAGCAAGACAGACCCTGAATACAAGGATGCCAGTATCTCATTTTCCGCGTCTTTTGAACACGGCAAGGGAGCACACCAACATGGCTATGATCAGTGGCAATTACTTCGTCATCGTGATAAGACATGACTCGCATTAAGAACGCAGGACGAAGAACGTAAACACAGCGGTGTTTTTTAAAATTTATTTTATTATTATTATTATTATCATTATTATTACTTAGGGAAAAGTTCGAAACAGAAACATCGACGTTGCAAAAAAATGCACCACGCCAAGGTCAGAAAGATGAAGCATTCGCCAACACGTTGGCCATCATTGGGAAAGTGTTTGAACAGGCTGCTCGACCAGTGGAAACCACTAGCAGTGCAACAAGCAGAACTTGTTTTTAGAGTCCTACCAAATTCCAAAGACTTCTTCACAAACCCTCAAGGACCCTGAACTGACCCCAAAGTCTGCTACACATCATCACAAGACTGCTGCAGGCCTCGGGGAAAGAAAGCACCGACGGCGATGAACTCTCGCTAGAGAGGAAAGGAGGTCATTTTGAACCTCAAGCAAAAAAACAAACTTTATACCAAGGATTCTGGGGAAGCCAGCCACGTGACCCGTGAGGAGCGCCTGTTTTATTTTTTGTCATCAGAGCTAAACAGGGCATGCTGTCTTTTTCTCCAACATGTTATGCTGCTTTTTTAGAAGGCAAACTGCCTTCTTCAGGCACAGCCTCCTCAGATTCATGTACTGAGGGGCCTCTTGAACCGCCTTTTCGATGATCTCCTGACTAGATTTTTGCGCCCAGGTGCTGTCAAGGTCAAGGCATGTCATTCATTGCTGGAAGTTGACTATGGAACTGCAGAGAACCATAAAGGTGATGAAGACATAGGTAGTCATTGGCAGCACATCCTACTCTGTGGTTGAGACACTGAGCTGCATTGAGAGAGAGCAATTCATTTCTGCAGTATGTCTGTACTTAACGGCAGCATGCGATTACATTCGCCAGAAATTCCTGCTAGAAAACGTCAAGCTCAAGATGGCTGAAGTTGCTCTAGTAGAAGCTCTGGAAACTGCTTCATTCAACAGCGTACATCACTTTATTATGGCGTTCCCTGCTATCCTACCCCAGCAGAGTGGCAAATCAAAAGAAGAAGCAATCGACGCACTTGTAGTCAAGTTTGCCACTCGCAAGCATATCAGGTTCCAGCCATCATATCAAATAAGCCAAGGTGTGACGTGCTGGCTCTGCAATTAGGAAGCATTCGAAGTGTCGACGGATCGCTCTTGTTCCACAGAATTTTGATGGTTATGCTGGGTATTCTCTTCATTCCCCACAGCAATGCTGAATGTGAGTGAATATTCAGCACTGTGAACAAAACTCGTAACAGTTTCGCTCATCTGTGTGTGAGAAAACACTCAAAAGTCTGCTGATGATCATGGGGCACCAGATTGGTACAGTGGAATCTCGATGATACGAATCTCACGGGGTCACGAAAAATATTCGTATTAGCCGAAATTCGTATCATAGAAACAATGAAAAGTAGCTAAATCGAAGAGTCAGAAGTGAACTCACTCAGACACACGTACGTAAAAAGGATTTATTTCTTGTAGAAAATTCTCTAATGTCCTCTGCCTCGTTTTCTTTGTCAGGTCAATCAGCAGACTGTTCAAATCCATAAAAACGCGTGCACGTGTCGTTGCTGATTTCGTTCGCGCATGCCTCAGAACTTAGCGCGCATGCAGCGTTTCAGCCGCCGGTGGTGGGTCCTTCGCCGTCGCCCATGTCTAACACAAAGAACGCGGCCCGAAGCACAGCAGCCATTCCGTCCAATGGCACGCGGAAAATGAAGAAAAGCACAAAAGCAACACAAGTGCCACCGCTTCAAACTCTTCGCGCCCAGTCGCCGCCTCCGCGCTGTCCGGCGCCACGTCCGCGCCTCCGCACCAAAAGAGAGAGGGAGAAATGGCGTAACTGCGCGCTGTTCTCTTTCACTGCAATCGGTGGGGCTCATGCTCGCGGTCGCGTCCATCCGTGCGCTGGAATCGTGCCAACTGTGGTCTCTCCTCCGCGCAGCGGCGCAACCTCCTCCCCTCCTTAGCAACCGGCGCGCCGGTCAGGGGCGCAGCTGCGCATAGCAACCGTGACGTCACACAGTAGCGGTAGAACGGGCGCGCGCGCGTCAGCGGTGGCACCGCCGCTCCTTCGCCAGCCGTTTCGTTGCAGTCGAGTGAGAGGCCCGTGTTGCGCGCCATGCGGTTCGGGGAGGTGCCAGCGGACGCCGGATTCCCCCAACACCAAGCGCCAGAAGAACAAGGAGCGAATGCGCATGCCACGAATGAACATGTCACCAGATGCGAAAGCAAGGGAGGCAGAAAAGAAACGCCAACAGCGACTGATTAGATCGCCGGGTACCAAAGGCAGGGAAGCAGAACGAAAGCGGCAGCAGCGACAGGCGATATCGTCGAACACCAAAGCGAATGAATTGGAGCGCAGACGGCAGCAGCGTCTGGCTTTCGCCAAGCACACTTTCAAATTTCCAATGTCTTCGGTAATTTTCGCATCAACCGACGCGGGTCGGAAATTGATTCGTAACAACCATTCTCTAACACGTTGCAAAGTAATGGGGCTCGGCCGGGACTACAGAAAAATTCGTATCATCCAGATATTCGTATCAGCCGTGATCGTATCATCGAGATTCCACTGTACTTGCTTTGAGCAAACCTAACAGAAGTTTCTGAAGCAGTCAAAATAAATTGTGCCCCAGTGGAGTTTTCGCTCTTTACTCGTGCGGTTGTAAAAACGTGAGTAAGCTTGTCACAAAAAGTAAGTCCCCTAAAAAAAAAAAAAAAAGAGTGCCACCCCCCCCCCTCGCTGCGAAAGTGTTACAAATTTCTAAATCTTCAGGTTGGCTGGTATGCATGTGTTGCTACGCAACCATTTGACATGTAAAGTTGCCTACTTTTCACAGACCAAAATCTGTGTTGCTGCATTAAGGTAGTTTCATGCCATAGTGTAGCAAGTGAATGTGACTTAGAAACACTAGACCATAAGCTGCTTTTTTTTTTTAATTAATATTAATGCTTCACATTTCTCTACAGCTGTTAAGGAAAAACCCTGAAAGGCGCCTTGGCACGAGTGAGAAAGATGCAGAGGACGTCAAGAAGCAAGCCTTTTTCAGAGTGAGTTACTTAGTTTTGTGCTCTGCCTTACACCAAACCACCCTTCTTGCACTAAAATTTGCTAATAACCTTTTAAGGAGGCATTCTGTAAAAGCAAAGTTGGCCAGGATAATAATTTGCTCAATGTTGGTGCCTACTACCATGTCTTAGAAATAAGTCCTCAAAACATGCAGTGAAAACATTGCTGTTTTATTGACCATTTTCTTAAACTGCATTTCATCGCAGTCTGAAGCATATTAACTAGAACATAGTGTATTTCACCGCACCCTGAAAGACGCCTTGGCATGAGTGAGTATTACAGTAAAATCTCGCTATGACAAGGTTGAAGGAGGAGCTGTCCTTGCTTCGCTATAGTGACCGCCAGGAAAGGTAGCGCTTTGCTGCTAGCAACCCCTGGATACGCCACTGCAAAAGCCCACTGTAAACAGCTGAAGGACTGCAAAAGATCATTCTCTGCCATGTCTTCATTAGCAAGATAATTGCATTCTTTAATGCAGCTCTCAACACAGGATACGCACAGGTCCTTGAAATCCTTGAAAACCCTTGAAATTGAAAAGTATGTTTTCGAGGACCTTGAATGCCCTGGAGTTCTTTTTGTCCTTTGAAAACGCTTGAATTTCCTGACCCCGCACAAGCACAACTTCGTCGTAGTTGCACTCTCTCATGCTTTCTGCTGTATCCCTTTCACTTCTCTGTTGGCTCTTTTGGACTTGTGTTTTAACAGTGGAAGAGAGAAGGGAGAAAGGCGTGCGAGGCTGGCGATGTGTTGAAATTCTGCCAAAAGTGGATGCGGCAGCTCAATTTTTCTTTTTCTCGAGACCACACTTTATCTTTGAAGTTAATCTACAGCAGGTGTAAAGTCATCCTACTGCAGGTGACACAATCGACCACCGCGGCGGAGTGGATGTGAAAGCTTCGTTTCGAGCCGTCGATGTAAAGACATCATCGACATTGCATGAAAGTGTACCTTGGGTCGCAGACTCACAAATTAATGAAAATGCCTTTTTCATCATGAAATTCGTTTATTTTTCCAGTTGCGTGATGATGCAAGAAATATATATGTGTAGGCAACTGTGCTTACTTGCATAAAAGGTGCGCTTTCAATATAACGAAGTAAAGTGCCAATTTTACCCACTTCGTTATCTCTAAGTTTAGCCATAGTGTTTTGAGAACATTGTTATAGTAAAAAATTGCTACATGCGATGCCACTGTGCACCATTTAAATAGCTTTGACAGGGCCTTGAAAGTCCTTAGATAAGCTTTGACCGGGCCTTGAAAGTCTCCTTTGCCAGTGAAATTTTTATGCAGAGGGATATGCAAATGACTTCTGTCTTCGCCAACATTTTTAACTTTTTTCCTAGATTTACTTTCGAAAGAGGCTCCAAGTACTGTCAATGTTCGATTTTTCGAACTCCATAGGGACTGCAAAAACATAAAAAAAAATAAACGAATGCATTCCCTCAATGTATGCCCTCAATAACTACCCTCAAGGCCTCAAATTGCTACAGCTATGTCAGAAATAGCTTTAAAGGCCCGCCAGTAGAATTATTAGGCATATCAGTGCTTATACTGTGATTGGAGACAGCGAGTGTGTACTTGTATAATGAACCCTTTATTGACGAGTGTTGCCTACAGACAACATACCAGAATTTTTTTTTTTTCTTGCCAAGTTTCTGGTCTCTGGCTCAGTGTATTCTGGCTAAATGTCTTCAGCCAACACTGACTGGTGGGCAGCAAGCGTCATTTGTTGGTTTACAATGGGAAAACTGGATGAGGAAAAAGAAATTTGGCACGTGGCTCACTATCTTGAAAGCAAGGTCAGAGGAGACAGTGCGATGCAAGATATCCAGCTGCAATGATGTCAGACATGTGATATAAAGCAAATTAAATTTATACCTATGGTTCCCATATGATGAGAGCTGCCTACACAAATTCCGAATGAAGCCTTAGGTGGCTTGGGGTGAAGCTCCCTTTCAGTTTTCTGCCTGGGGGTTTTCCCCTTAGTATTGCTGAAAAATTTTCCCCCAAATCCTTTTTTTTATTGGTTATGCTTATTCTTGATGTGTTTTGCACATTTGTATGGAAAATAAGGATTTCTTTAGGGTTATTTATATGTCTTGTCCTTAAAGAGCCCCTCACCAGGCCACACAGCAAACTTCGGTTATGCGCTGGAAGTTTTTACGTGTCTTCTAGGGAGTGTTCCGGCGGAAAAAGTTTTTCGAATCGGCTCAATAATAGCCAAGACAGAAATATTTCAGTGCGGCAAACCCATGATTTCAGGAGGCAAGCTCCACTGCCTAGCGAGACACTCTCTCCACTTGCCCCGTCTAGCCTCCGCAAGCGAAATTCCTTCCCTGCGTTCTCCCATAACGTGCCTCGAGGATCGCAGGACGCATACGTCACGGGCCCCACGTTTATTAATTTTTCCTCCGCACTTTTTTTGCGGCGCGGCACACTTCCGCTGACAGCGTGGTGTGCCAGCTGTTGTTATTGCCTCGTTTTGTGCAGCGCACATATTTGGACGCTGCGCACGAGGACACCTGGCTAGTGGTATGAATCAGTGCTACACGAATACTGAGGCAGACACAAGTAGATCACAGAGCATGATCCCACACTGGAACACCATAAAAAATGACAGTTTTGGTGTCTGCACACGCGACTTCACGACTTGGGAACAAGCAGACGAAACAGAAGTACATCTCTCTTGCTGCGGTGTGAAGTAAAACAAAAACGTGCAGACATTTGGTTCGTGCGTTTTATTAGTCCTCTAAGCTTTAATTTGTTCATTCAAGCAACATATTGCACAAATAGCAGATGTTGCCTTAAATAATTATTGGTCGCGCCTCGCCACGAGTGACGTCGCAGCGCGAACACGTGTATGTAACGCACTAGCACGTGTACACCATCCTCCGGCTTGGAGCATGGCAGCCGTGAGTAGTAGGGAAAACGACATTCAGTTTGAAATTTCAGATCTCTCTACGGTGCGTATCAGTGTAATACTTTGCAGACACGATCGTTATCACGCAATCTATGCTTAGCACTTTTCAGCTCAATATGGCCATACCTGGTGAGGGGCCCTTTAAATGAAAAACATTGCACCAAACAGCACAAAGCTTGATAACAAAAGTCGAAGAAGCTAGGCCTAACAGCTGCAAAAAACAACTTGTACAACTGCCAGCGGATTAGCGCACAAGTACGCTGGTTCTAGGCTGTATGATAATCAAAATCATGACAGTGGTGGCTTCAAACCTGTGGTCACGTAAGATACTAGTTTTAAAAATTACATGGCAAAGGATTTCAGCATCCAAAACTTCAGATGTGCTTGTACATTGGCTCAATGAAATTTGTGGCAGTGCCACAAATTTCAGAAAGATCGGTTTGGAGGTATCAGGGAGGTATCATGCAGAAAGGTAGGTTCGGAGGTATCAGTGGGTTTGCGAGAGAGGGCATCTGCAACCTTATTCTGCTCGTCTTTGCGATACTGGACAGTAAATGTGTAATTCAGAAGACGAGCTGTCCACAGACCTATTCTTTGTGGTTTCCTCCCAGAACCCTTCTGAGGCAAGAGTGTAGCCAGTGCCTCGTGATCACTGATTAGCGTTAAATTTATTCCTCAGAAGTAGACATGCCACTTTTCACAAGCCCATAGGCAAGCCAGATCTTCTTTTATGCCAGTTCCAGCGTGCCAGTGCACAGCTAGAAAGAGAGAATGAGATGCAAATTGAATTGTTGGAGTATTTTCTCCATCAGTCTATTGCAAGACAGTGCCAAGCCTGTAGTCAGAGGCATCTGTGGATACCACGACAGGAAGGGTTGGGTCAAGCAGCGATAAAATGGGTGCATTACGAAGATAATCTTTCACCTCTTGAAAACTGTTCTCAGCGGCCACATCCGAGTTGAATGGAACATCTTAACGCAGCAACGACGGCGCAGACGAATTGGCTCAACTACGTGGGTCATGTGTGGCATAAACTTGAAGTAATATTCTGTCAAACCAGGGAAAGAGCGCAGTTGTATAGGAGTCGACAGGCAACTAAAAGTCTCAACCTGCTGAATGTTCTCCTCAAGAGGCGATATGCCCTGAGAGAAAATCTTGTGTCCAATAAAGGACAGTTCTTGGAATACAAAGATGCACTTGTCATTCAGCTTTAAGCCAGAAGAAAAGATCCATGGGAGGACTGTTTTCCAGGTTGTCATCATGTTCTTTTTGAGTGCTGCCGAAAATGATGGTGTCATCATTGTAAAACTTGACACAGGAACAGCCTGAGAGAACTTGAAGCGTGAGCTGTTGGAACGCAGAAAGAGTGGAACCGAGCCCAAAACATATTCGCTGAAAACGAAAAAGGCCTTCGTGCATTATAAAGGTCGCTAAATTGCGGCTATCTTGATACATGTATAGTGCTACCTGATGGTAAGCCGAGGCGTGGTCTAACTTTGAGAAGCATTTAGCATCTTGCAGATACTGCAGCAAGTCTTCCGCATGAAGCAGTGGGAAGTTATCAGTGACAATGGCCTGGTTAGCTGCGTGCAGATCCACACCCATTCTGATGGCTTCATTCTGCTTGCGAAGAACAACAATGGGGGACACCCATTCCGATGATGATACACGTTCTACGATGTCTTGTCATAATAAGTTATCTATTTCCTGTTTCACTGGTTCTCACAATGTGAGGGGGAGCCACCTGTGCTTTAAGCGTTGCCGTGGAACTGCAGAACGTGTCTGAACCGTATGGGTGACGCCGTGTACGAGGCCAAGGCCAGAAGTAAAGTGTTCAAAACGATTGAACCTAGCTGGTAGGTGGCCCATCGTACCCGATGCGGTGGATTTTTGTGGCATGTTAGATGACACCGGTGGTAACTCACGGGGAACCTTAGGAAGGGGCGATGCACTTGAAGGACACCAGGAATTCACCGGGACTGGCTGGGTGGTAGTGCTGCAGCACTGAAGGCTGTCGCCTGCAAGCGTCATCAGGGTGTCTACCAACCGGGAAAACCGGGAATTCTCAGGGATTTTGAGTAGTCTGGAAGAACTCGGGGAAAACTCAGGGAATTTGTGCTTCTATCAGGGAAAATTAGCTGTAATTTTTTTAGAGGGTCAAAAGTCGCGGTAATGCTGGCTCGAGAAACAGACAGGACTCGTAACAAATCGTCGTCGGCTGGAGGAGTTGCCAGTGTACAGTCAACGACCGATTTTCGGGATTCCCGATAACTCGGACGGCTTCGCGGCACCACCACTATAGTGTACTAGAATAATGTTCTAGTACACTATAACCACCACATAACCCAAAGAGTCAATGTATCATAACGTCTGAAATTTCAGACGGAAGAACTCTTCGCCGTCCGATTTTCTAAACGTTTTGCGTGATCGCAGGTCCGAGACGGCATTAATGAAAACCACCACCGCTGCTATTTTGATTACCTCGCCGCCTTGAACCGGTGCTCTCGCACGCAGATCCGCTGGCAGCCGTAGCCACCACTGCGGCAACGCTAGGCCTAGCTGCTTCGACGTTCGCTGTTAAGCTTCTTGTCGTTCGGTGCCGTGTTTTTTCATTTCTCCGCTGACAGCAATATTTTTGTCTTCGAAGCTCGGAAAGCACGGTGCATTGCATAATGCTCTTTCCCGAAAGTCTGCTTCGCCTCAATACAGTCATGTAACGCGGTGAAGCGTAACAAGCGTAGGAAGGGACAATTGTCGCGGGACACTGTATGTATTCCTTAATTTTACACGTGTGCACCCGCCCTCACCTGTCACAGTAGGAGCACCGATATGCCTAATAAGTGCACTGACAGGCATTCAGAGCTTTTTCAGACGTACATGTGTCGATTTTAGCCCTTGAGGGCAGTAAAAGACATGAATTTATTTTTTCGGACTGCCTGATTTTTCGGAAGTTTTCGCGGCCCCTAGGGGGTCCGAAAAATTGGACGTTGACTGTAAATTGACCAAGATTATTCTTCAAATGGTCCGTGAGGCGAACGCGCGGCGAAAGGAGGACGAGAACAGAAAGGATCGACGCACTGAGGAATGAACGGGGAATTAAGTATGCGACCGCTTCTTTATATTATCCGTATTAGCCGTATATTATCTATCCGGCTCCCCATTGCAGATTGTTCACGAGTACAAGTACTTGGGTGTATTCCTCACACTGTCCATATGTTGGCACAGGCATGTTGATTTCATTACAGCAAAAGCATGCAAAGTGTTAGGATTTCTACGGCGCAATACAAAACTCTTTCCCCAGCAGGCTCGTGATCTTCTGTACAAAAGCTGTGTTGGACCCATTTTAGGATATGGATGTACCGTATGGGACCCTCCTACGTGTACCGACCGAGATAAACTTGAGAGAGTTCAGAATATAGCAGCACGGTACGTAATCGGCAACTATGACAGAAACCTTAGTATTACTAGCGCAAAACAAACATTAAAATGGGACACGTTAGAAAAGAGAAGGCAGGCATTACGCTTGAAACTTTTTCACAATATATTTTATGGCCAAATTGGAATAGACCGTAATAAGTATATTCTTCAGCCACATTATATATCCAGACGAACAGATCACGAGCTCAAGGTTAGGGAATACACTTGTAGAACTAAACTTTTCAAAAGCACCTTTTTCCCCAAAACCATTTTAGAATGGAATCGACTGCCTGCTGCCGTAGTTAGTATACTTAATAATGAACATTTTGCAAATGCTCTTTTAAATTTTCTTCTTTATTTTACAGTATACAGTAATTGCAGAGTTTGCTATCATTATATAGTGCTTTATTACTTAATTGTATGATGCCGTTTCCTGCGTGCTGTACATTGATATCCTGATGTACCATTTTTGTCATGTCATTTTTGTGGTTTTTCTTCTTCTCTTTTTCTCTTTCGTTGTATTGTATAGTATAAGGCTGTTTATTCGATGCCATAAGCTGTTCACATTGATGTATGTAACCCCCCCACTGTAATGCCTAAATGGCGCTGTGGGTATAAGAGTAAATAAATAAATAAATAGGAGCCTGCGCTCAAAAAACAAATTGTTGGCTGATGCTGAGATGCAGGTGTCCCTCATCCAAACCAAAATAAACTCTTTAAAGCAGTGAAACACAACACTGAGGCGTCTTGCGCGAGCTGAGAATATGTCAGGACAGTTGCATGACACTGAGCATGCTATCAGTTGATAGAAATAGCTCATATTCGAAAATATTTGCTTCTGTATGCATCTCCTTTTCTTTGTACTAGAGAATGTCCAACTTGATTTGAAAATTTTTTCAAAGACATTTTATTTGCTGTGCACTTTAATAACCCCTCCCTTATATTCTCTTCTTGAATAACATAAACACTACTCTTTAGTATTCAAATTGGATTAAGTCGGTTTTCTTTAAATTTTTTTTCATATGCTTACTAGAGAGTGACAGCATAGGGTGATATGGTTTCAGCGCGACTTGACATAAAACATAGTTCTGCATCACTCAGGGAATTTTGCAAAAGCACTCAGGGAAAACCTGGAAAACTCAGGGAATTTGGAAATGTCAACTTGGTAGACACCCTGGTCATGTTCATTTGGCGGGTTGCATCAATAACAAGAAGGGATTATCCATTTTTGACAACGTAGAACAGTATCTCAGCAGTGCGGTTTCTGAATGTTACCAGAGCTTGGAAACACCTGAGAAGTAAAACAATAGTGCTTGAATAGTCTTTCAGTATTTTGGGGGGAGCTACTAGTCTGGAATCGGACAGCTGAGGCTCAACAAAGTATTGAGTGAGCAAGTCTTTAGACAGAATGGAAACCGAGGAGCCAGTGTCCACAAATAGGGATAAATGTTTTCTGTTCACCTCAGCATTGGCATAAAGTTGCAGATTACACATAACCGGTAGTGGCTGGCTGTCTGGTGGCGCCATCGACTGGGGACGATCTGAATGGCGAGGTCTGAAAGGACTGGGTGACCTGGAGGCTTGCTGGCACCCTGCCGGTGGTGACCTTGCGAAGGGGCTACTGCGACACACCGTGGCGAAATGTCTCCTCTTGAAACACGGGTAGCAAACCTTGCCACATGCGTGACAGTTCTGAGTAGTAGCAAGCTCATGGCCGCAATTGGGGCAGCCAATCAAAGAATTAAGTGGCCAGCTGTAATGCTGGCACATCGACGAAGGTCTGGTCAGTTGATGAGGCCGGGGCTTGGCAGGAAGGCGTGAAAACCCGTGGTAGGGGACGGTGCTGCCCCGGACATTGATGGAGACTTTGATTCCTGGAGGCAACACTGGACAAACTCGGCATCTTTGATGACCATCACGGCCTTCTCGAACATAACCTAAGTGTTCTTGGACAAGCAAACGTTCGCGTAGCTGCATAGAGGTCAATTTAATGAGTAATTGTTGGAGAAGCAGCTGGTCCTTCAAGTGACCATAATTGCAGTGGTTTGCGGTAACTTGCAATTCGAAGAGAAAATCCTGGGTGAATGTCTCGCCTTGCACAAGGTTCTGAAACGAGAGTCATACTGTGGCTACTGTATCTGGAGGACTGAACTTGGCAGTTAGTGTTTTCATCAATATGGAGTAAGCTTCTTTGGCCGACCCCGGCGTTTCCAATGCCGCGGCGAGTGCAACCCGAGCTCGCTTCTGACCTTCAGTCACAAGAAGTGTTTTCAACAATGTGTCTTTGCACTCTACGGAAAAAATTCCGCTGCTGGTGGTGAGCAAATATGTTTCAAAATCTTCAAGCCACTGAGTCCACGGTATTGCTGGTGTTCTTGGATGGTTCCAAAACAAGGGGGGTTTTCCTATCAGGTTAGTCACGTTGGGGCTGTACAGCTGTGCGTTCAGCAGAAACGTGCCACTGTGCACTGTTTACACCACTAGGCGTTTTGCTCAGCTTCCTGCGGGTGGTGGGTGGCGATGCGCTGAGGGCGAGGGGCTGCTTCGGCAGGCTGTGCTGCAATGAAAAATGGGCCGAATGGCTATTGCTACAGCCGGTGTTGGCAATGAGCTGCTTCATGACTGCTGGCTGCAGTTGACGAGCAGCAGCAAGTGGAAGGCATCCAGGACACATGTCGGTTGTGCCATTGTAGTGTGCGCGAAGGGAGGCACCAAGCACCGCCGGTGGCTCTGAAGGAGCGACACACAGATTGGTTCCACAACATGCCCAACTTACTCGTCGGCTGCAGCGAGGGTGTTTACACATCTGCAGTGGGGTGCCCCCTGGGGCCATGCAATAGAACAAAGTACTAAAGTATAATATACAACACATATGTCATAGAAAACTGCAAGAAAAGCTTTACAGCCATCTCACAGAGAAGAGGAAACATTTCTGCAGTCCCCAACCAGAATGCCTCAAGGCTTGCAGTAGGCACGGCCGAAAAAGAGAGAGAGAGAGAGAGAGTGTGTGTGTGTGTGTGTGTGTGTGTGTGTGTGTGTGTGTGTGTGTGTGTGTGTGTGTGTGTGTTTGCCATGCTCTTTGCAGACCCCTATTTAGACCACTGCTTTAGTGAAAGAATGGGTACAGTATCCACAGTGTACACTGCAGTCTAACTTGTGCATGATATTATTATTGGTGGTCAGGCTATGCAGTTGCTGTGTTTTCTCCTTTGTGTCATTCATCTGTGAGTTATTTCTGCTTTATTTATTACAGAACATTAACTGGGAACATCTGCTTCTGAAAAAGCTGAAGCCCCCGTTTGTGCCTACTGTGGTAAGTAGGAGTTGGAGTTCCGTTTTGTGTCATCTGTCATGTCATTTCATGTGAGAAACAAAAGTCTAAAGTTCTTAATTTAGTGTCTAAATTGAAGACTTCTGCTTTAAAATTAGCAGATACATTCACTTTATCGAAAGTTTATGATAGTGCTCATGTGCTGCTCATCCACTCATATGCAGGGTGTGTTTTTTGACTCCACGGATATTTTATAGGTGTTTTTGCAAACAGGTTCCTCAGCAAGGTGAACATACTTTGCAGCTAATAATGAGATTTAGAAGTCTAACAAAAATTTGATCAATGACTTCTTTTACTAGAGCCTTGGGGGCAGTTGTCTGTATGGCAAAGTTTGAGGCAGCCCCATTTTAATGCACCCCCCCCCCCCCTCTCTCTTTTTCTTTGACCTTGAAAATCGCGCCTAATTTGAGTCGAATTTCAATGCTCAGTCCAGGCAATATTGAAACTGAGAGGCCAGGAATGCATAAAAGGTGGCTCCAATATCATATCAGATGACCATGCCCCATGACGAAACGCGAGGCACAGTTTGAACCTTAATGTCATATCCAGTTGCAGGGTACATTGATATGGCGCGTTTTACATAGCAAACATCTGCTGCAACATGCAATATAGGATTTGGTGCGGCATGCCACCATTCAAACTTCACTGCACACTTGATGTCACAGGATGTTCGCGTCTGGAGTAGCAGCAGGGCACACTCGGTTTCGGTATTCCTTGGGTTGGGCGTTCAAATTCGATTACGAGTACCTCAAATAGTGTGATTTTCATAATTAAAAAATGGAATTGCTATAAAATATGACTGCCCCCAAATTTTCTATATAAACAACAGCCCCCAAACCTCGAATTGAAAAGTTAATAAATTTGTATTAATTAGTATTCTGAAATTTGCATTATTAGCAGCAAGGCATATCTGCCCTGCCTAGGAACTCCTTCAAAAACACTGTTTGCTACGCTCCTAGCCTCTTTATATATATATATATATATATATATATATATATATATAAAGAGGCTAGGAGCGTAGCAAACAGTGTTTTATATATATATATATATGCATATGCACAGTCGAACCTCGATATAGCCAGAATTCAATATATAAAATCACGTAGAAAACGCGTCAAAAACTAGCACAAATCAATCAATGAACCAATCGTGGCACAATAGATACTCACATGAAGCTTCAAACAAAGTACCGTATTTACTCGCATAATAGGCGCACCCCCAGTTTGGTCGCGGAAAATTTGATTTTTTTATTTCCGCGCGTAATAGGCGCACCCCGAACTTGGCACTGTGATCAGTACCGCATTTACACTATTGCAAGCCGACGCCCTCCTGCCCCTCCATCTCAGGTGAAAAAAAAAAAAAAACGCAAGCACATTTCACAACCCAAGCTTATCAACGCATTTGCGGGACTACTAGTCACATTAGTGTTGCTGCCGTCGCCATCCGTCGCAGCTGCTGAGGGCCCACAGCACATAGAACATCGCGAAAACTAGTTCTTCTATTAACTACCGACACCCCCCTCCCCGAACCGCCGCGAAGCCAGCTAGCACGACGACCTAACGCGTCCGCAGAAACAAAAAAAGAAAAAAAAAACGCATCATCGAGCGAAAAATAATTCTTCCATCAACTATCAATAACACCCCCCTCCTCTCCAAACCGCTGCGCGGATATGAGTGTTTCGCTACCTTCGCTTAGGCAGCTCGGAAAGCTGGGCAACTCTCGGAGGCAGGGCGACTCGACACAAGCGACAGTGCCATCGCCATCAATGCTGACACAGGCAAAGAAAAGACAAATCGCCACATCTCGCCATTTTGCAAACGGCGTGCAGTTCGTGTGGTCGCGTGTTCCGCAATGGGCAAGTACGGCAGCTACACGGCTGCATTCAAACTGAAAGCTGTGCAGTATGCACTCGAGCATGGGAACCGTGCTGCAAGCAGGCATTTCAGCGTCGGAGAGACAAGCATTCGCTACTGGCGAGGTCAGCAAGAAAAACTTCAGGCCACAAAGAAGTCGCGACGGGCCTTCCGCGGTGCGAAGTCGGAAAAGTATCCGCAAGTTGAAGATCAACTAGTTCAACACATACGGGGCCTTCGACAGGACGGTTGTGCAGTGTCTCTCGACATAGTGCAGACGGAGGCGCGCAGAATTGCCCGAGCGCAGGGCATCGAAGCGAAAGACTTCAAAGCAAGCTCCGGATGGACAACGCGCTTCATGCGACGCCACGGACTTACCCTGAGGAGGTGCACAACGTTGTGCCAGCGCTTGCCCTCAGCATACGAGGACAAGGTACTCGAGTTCCACCGTTTCGTCATACGGCTCCGGCAGCAAAAAAACTTCATTTTGTCACAAATAGGTAATGCAGATCAGACTCCTCTCTGTTTCGACATGCCGAGGAATACAACAGTAGAGGAAAAAGGTGCACGGAGTGTGCTTATTCGAACATCTAGAGCTGAAAAACAAAGGTGTACTGTCATGTTGGCAGTGACTGCGGATGGGCGCAAACTACCGCCTTATGTTATTTTTAAGAGAAAGACGCTCCCAAAGGGAAATTTCCTTGAGACATACACGTGAGGGTCCAAGAGAAAGGTTGGATGTCCGCGGAATTGATGGTAGACTGGGTCAAGACCGTTTGGGGCCGGCGGCCGGGCGGCCTGTTGTATCCGGCCATGCTCGTTTTAGACAGTTTTCGCGGGCACCTTGTACAACGTGTACGAGAGAAGTTGTCAGAGGTGCGTATGGATATTGCAGTGATTCCGGGAGGCCTCACTTCCGTGCTGCAACCTTTGGACGTTTCCCTAAATAAGCCTTTTAAGGACAACGTTCGAAGGCTTTACACCAATTGGATGGCTGGAGGACAGCGTCAACTAACCCCCGGTGGCAAAATTAAGAGGCCGCCTATGGAAATGCTGTGCGAATGGATCGCGGAAGCTTGGCGAGAGATATCCGATGACGTCGTCAGGAAAAGCTTCAAGAAGACTGGGATCTCCAATGCACTGGATGCAAGCGAAGACAACATGCTGTGGAGCTCAGACAAGGAAGACGAGTCTCCACCCGGCGGTGATGAGGATGTTCTCTCCGACTTGGATTCGGACTCTGAATAGTCTTAATAAATTTTACGTGTGTTCAGTAAACGTCTCTCGCCTGTTCATTAAAAGGTAAGTAGGTAGCTTTTATTTTCCCTTTTATGCTGGATTTATTGGTGAATTATGTGAGAGTAGCCATATTCCTGACATATGTTAAAATTTAAAGTGCGGGAATGCGAGTTGAAAAAATTTCGTAAATTTTACCCCGCGTAATAGGCGCACCCCGAACGTCGAGCCGGATTTTCTGAAAAAAAAGTGCGCCTATTATGCGAGTAAATACGGTATTTATTTCGTTCGCTGAAAGTACTGAAGCAGCGTAGCCTGCTTCATATTGGCAACCGCGTGCTTGACCACGGCGTCCTCAACCTAATCCAAACGGTCTACAAGAGACAGTCCAGTGCCTTCTATTGCGCCGCAGTAGCGGCGTACAACGGCCAAAGCAGCTACAGCCTCAGTTGCAGTCACTTCTGCAGCGATCTCCACGTCTGTTAACTCTGCCACTGTTCCGGTGCTGTCGTCACGGCCAACGAAGTCCTCAATGCACATGCTGTGTGGCTCAGCACCGACAAAACGCTCAAACTGGCTCCAGGCTTCTTCAAGCTGGCATTCTTCCTCTGTGCCATCCAACGTCAAATCTTCGGTTGCTTCCTCGGAAGCTTCTTCAATGCGGGTCACGAAACCCGTATGCCGAGAGCAGTGAACTTCTCGGCGCCGAGAATGAATGCAAAGTTCTTGGCCTTCTGCTGTAGCATTGGTCCCGATAAAGGAATATTCCAGGCCATTATGTCGATAAACCATTTGTACAGCGCCTTCTCGACGTCTTCAAAGGCAGCTTTGCGCATCTGCCGCGAGCCTGAGTGCTGGTTCTGTTCCACCTTGGCCTTTATGTCACTCTTATTTTTCAGCAGAGTGCTCAAAGTACTCGTTGGGATGTTGAAAGCTTCGGCAATGCTTGACTTCTTTTCTCTATTTTCAACGCGCTGTATCACTTCCAATTTCGCAGCAAATGTCAGGGACGTCCGCTTCTTCGCGTTTGCAGCCATCACACCAACCACGACAGGCCTAAGCCACACACACACTAACAACGACTGGCATAGCACAAACGGCAGCACCGAGACGCACGTGTCCTTGACGTTGTAGTCGCCGCGTGCGTACGCCGCTACGTTCAAATGGCGCCCTCAGCGCAACAGATGTGGGCAGCTGTCGTACGCAGCTGTCTGGAACGCCGATCGCGCCGCCGCGATCTTCGAGAGTGTTGCGGGAAAGCTCGCCTCCTGTCAACAGAGCGCACTTGGTCTAGGTAAAGCCCCTTAATCTCCCAAAGTAGCGCCATTCACTTCCCTCCTATTTCGCTCGGCGCCACCTCCACGGTGGCGCTGCCAGTGGTGGGCCTGCCGTAGCAGATGGCGGCTAACTCGCTACGTGAAGAAATCCGCGGAAAAGCTTGTTCGAGCCCTGCGGAGCAGTTTTTTCAATACAGATGTTGCTTCGTCAGTTGGTAACTGGCCTTAAAAATGTCGTGTTGGAATTGTGGAAGAAATAGAGAAAAGGACTATTATTCAAGGCGTATTTGAGGCGTAAAGTGCGCAAAGTGCGCGCACGTTGAGAGTTCATGTTGCTGAAACATGACGCAAGCACGCGGTGTGCTCAAACACGCGCGTAATTACCAAGGTTTCAGGTTTTGACAGCGTGAAAGTATGTGTACGTGGTTTCGTAGGTTCACTTATGTAGCTGTAGGATACTTTTATTCGGCCGGCGCGTGATATTCCGACTGTCTGCGGTCAGCAATGCCTGGCAACAGGGCCACTTTTTCCATTGCGGGGTGCTTTGGTAATCGTGACGATAGATTGTTTCTTTTTTTTTTTTACAAGTACTGCTCCAGGAGGGCACATGTAACGGCTAACGGAGGCCTCTGAAGAGCACGTGGCATTACAATAAAGCAGGGGGCGCAGGGAGTGTTAGCATACAAGATCAGCTGCCCGCTATAGCGGGCAGCCTATCTTATACTCCCTTGGCATGCACAGGCTTCGGCGAGCCCCATCCAGCCCTGGAGGCGCCGTCAATAGTATGAAATAATGACACGTTGTTACAACTAGTAAATAAAATATATTGAAGAACTACAATCGCGCTGAGGCACCAACTTCTAAAGCAGCGCTGTGCGCCCGCGCGATAATTATGAAACGCCAACAAGGAATTTACCTCCTTTGACACCATGACAACGACTGGAGGAGTCAACGACCGACTTTCCGGACGTCCGATAATTTGTACGGCTTCACAGCACCACCACGTGTCCCATAGGGTCAATGTAAAAGAATGACTGAAATTTCGGATGCAAGAACCCTTCGCCGTCCTATTGTGTGCACTTTTTTCCTTGACCGCAGGCCCGAAATGGCATTAATCAAAGCCACCACCTTTGATTTTGATCACCTTGCCGCCTCGAACCGGTGCTCTCGCATGCAAATCCACTGGCAGCCGTAGCTATCACCGTGGCAGTGCTTGGACTAGTTGCTTCTATGTTCGCTATCAAGCTTCTTGCCGTTCAGTTCAGACCTCGCGGGGCGAGGCCGGAGAGCAAGCGCCTCGCCGCTCCGATCATGCCTGTTTTCCTTCTTTTTCCTTTTTCCCCCTTCCTGGTCGAAACTTTTTTGAATGCGGCACATAAATCTTCTACAATTTGTTTCTGACATGAAATAACTTACAGAATAAAGTGACCTGGAAAGAGTGTGTGTTATAAAACATGGTGCGAAATAGTAAATCGTTGGCGTGATTTCTACTCGGAAGCGGTGAGCGCAGACGTGCAGCAATCGTCTATACGAAGCGGCTCGCCTGACTGGCGTGTCTACTCATCACTACTAACAGCATCAGGAAAACTAATTGTATTTTCACTTAGGAGCAACATAAATATTTTGACATTGATTGTGCTGATAAATTTAGGCGCCTTATTACAAGCTGCGGACGCATCCCAAGGGCTTTCGACCCCGGATAGACGGCCAGCGTGTTAGGCCTACACTGTCTCCCAGCGACCGCAAGCTCGCCTGGCATGGTCGTTCGCTTCCATTGGCGCCGATGAAATAAAATGTTCTGCAATTTAAGCGTGACATAACTGTGTACACATTGTGCCGACTAACATAGGCGCTTTCTTATGAGAGCTGCAAGTGATATTGTCACAAGCGCCACCGGTGTCGGATTCGATGGTCGAACGAGCTATGCCTGCCGGCTCCTAGCCATTGGTGGCTGTCAACGGTGCCGACACTGTGAACGCTTACATCTACCTTACATCTACTGTTTTCGCTAGACGTGTTTATATTGTCATCGTTTGTTTCAAACAAGAGAGCTGTGCAAATACGTTTGCTTTCACTTTCTGTTCGAAGTCACGCAGCATTCCAAGCTTCCATGCAGGGGCGCCGGTTCTGGGCGGAGCTACGCGCCGCTCGCTCATTCGTACCATGTGTCCCGAATCGCCACATGCGGCAAGTCGCACACGATATGCCGTACGACGAATCGCACATAAAATCGCACCATGTGTCTCTGGCTTCAACAAGCATGGGAAGGGGCAATTGTCATGGGACACAGTATTTATTCCTTAATTATACACGTGTGCATCTGCCATCTTCTGTCACAGTACAAGCACCTTTATGCCTAATAAGTGTACTGGGAGTCCTTAAGAGCTTTTTCGGATGTGTCTGTGGCGATTTTGAGCCCTTAAGGTCATGCATTCATTTTTTGTCATTCTCCCTTTTTCTAACTGCCCGGTTTTTCGGGAATTTTCGTGGCCCCTAGGGTGTCCGAAAAATTGTACGTTGACTGTACAACTGACCAAGAGTGTGCTTCAAATGGTCCGTGGCGCGAACACAAAGGACCTACACAGTAAGGAATGGACAGGAAAGGAAGCGTGCCGCCACTTGTTTGAAGGAGCTTGAACTAAAAAAACAAAAGTCTTGGCTGGCATCGAGATGCAGCAGTCCTTCATCCAAACCAAGATAAATTCTTTAAATTAGTGAAATGAAACTCTGAGGTGTTGTGCGGGGTCTAAGAGTATGTCAGAGCAGTTGACGTTGACTTAATTACTAGCTGTTGAGAGAGAATCTCACTTGTGACAAAGTTCGTGCCTCATACCAATGAACTTGCTATCAGTTGATGAAATGGCTCATATTCGAAAATATTTGCTTCGGTATGAATCTCCTTTTTATTCGTATTTGAAAATGTTCAGCTCGATTTGCAATGGGTTTTACCATTCTTTTCAAACATATTTTATTCAGAAGTGCAGCTTTTTGGGCTAGTTGGTTCGTTGCATCAATCAAAAAGACATAGCGCTGGATTGACACAGACGAGAAAAACTACAGGACGTGCGCTCCTGGACATGCACGTCCTGTCATCTTTCTTGTCCTTGTCAATGAAGTGCTGTGACTTCAATTTATCTTTTATTTGCGGTGCATTTTACTAACCCCTTCCTTCTGTTTTCTTTTTTAAATAAAATAAATGCTACTCCTTACTATTCAAACTGGAGTAAGTCATTTTTTTTTAACATGCTTACTAGAGAGTGACAGCATCGGGTGACATGGTGTCAGCCCGTCTTGACATAAAACAAAGTGCTGTTTCACTTAGGGCATTTCGCAGAGGCATTCATGGAAAACCTGGAAAACTTGGGGAATTTGGAAAAGTCAACTTGGTAGACACCCTGAATGCAGCCATGATGTCCTTTTACTAGCCCGGTGCCATGCACCAGGACACCAATTGCCTATTACGCCATCCCGTATGTGGACCCACCTGATTCCGCTGGCCATGATTCCAACATCTGCGTCCTTGCCACCTCCAGCTTGAGTGATATATTCCATCAGCAGCTCAGCGATGCAAACTTGCAGTCCATCATCGATCGTCTACGCTTTAATCACTCCGACCTGTCCCTCCACCTGTTCGTGCTCCACCGCAATATTCTCTAACATCGCAATATCAACTCCGACGGTCCTGAGCTTCTGCTCGTACGGTGAAACCTCGTTAAACTGTTGTTGGCTGGAGCTCGAAAAAAGTATGTACTAAACGGTAGTGCTGCTTAACTGAAATAGCATGAGATCGCCCACTTACCTGTCAAAAATGGAACTCGGAGAGAGTGCGATGAAAGGGGAAAAACATACAGTATTTATTCACTTCACGCGACAAAAGTGTTATTTTCGTTTGATGCCGCAGCGGCCTAGCAGCGACGACAGCAGCCTCGAACTTACTGAAGCTGCGAGTCAGCTTTTCAGCCAGCCCCTTCTTCTCGGCTAACACTCACATGGCGGATTCCTTGTTTGCGTTGCATGTTATCCGTGCACATGGGTGGTAGCACTGCAGAAGTCGCAGGGTGCCTTCTTCATTACGGGGTGCTGTTCTCGTCGCAACGATTGCATTCATGAGGCTGACCTAACGGGCCGCTTCTGCCACTGTCAGGCCTGAATCGCCCATGCTGTCTCTTTCCGTGCCGTCCTCATCACTGCCGCTAGTCTACACTTTGGCAACAACAGAGGCAATGATGGCGAAAAGTTGAACCTCGTAGCTGGCATCTCTTCGCAGTCGCAGCAGCACTGCCGAGAAACTTGTTCGCATTCCAAATGCCACACGCTAGTCAACAGTACACCCCCGTCGCGTGCCGGTGCCAACTTCTTCATGTCAAGTTCGATAGCACGAACAATATCAAATTTTTTTTCTATGCTGAGCACCCGGTGTCTTTTGTATTCGAGCTTCAGCATGGCGCGAGTCCTTGTTTGCTTGACGCCAGAACGCTCTCTGGCACGGTGCCGAAATGATGTTGATGTTGATGTGACTTCACGCGCAAACGCACAGAGTGCTTGGAGGCCGTTCTGATCTCTGAGGCTTGTTCTGCCGGGCCGCCCGATAAAGACGGCGCACTGCCGTGTTTGCGCAACAAAAAGTGGAAACGCTACGGGTTAACCGATACGTATGCAATGAGCTGGTATGGTTTATGCAGATAGAAAACACATTGTGTTCAATGGCCGCCAAGTCGGGGATTTGACTTTACTACTTTTAAAACGAAACTACTGTTTAAGCGGGTACGGTTTAACGAGGTTTTACTGTAGTACCACGACCCTCCGTTCTACTCTTCTCCACCAGCTCCATGATGCCCCGGCAGCCAGCCACCTCGGAGTATCCCGTACATAGACCGCGTGCGGCGTCAGTTCTTCTGTCCAGGCCTTTACCATTCTGTGCACCGGTACGTTGCTGATTGTGAGACCTGCCAACGCCGCAAGCGTTCGTCCTTGGAATCTGCAGGGCGATTTCAGCCTACAGACATTCCAACTAGGCCGTCATACTGCATCGACCTTGATCTCGTTGGACCATTTCCGACTTCGCTTTAGGGGAACAAGTGGATCGCCGTAGTTACGGACTAGGCAATAGCATCACACTGGCACTGCCCACCAGTCGCACCGCTGACGTTGCAGAATTCCTGCTTCATGACGTCATCCTCCACCACGGCACTCCACAGCAGCTGCTGACAGATGCAGTCGGCATTTCCTTTGACAAGTTGTTGACGATATTCTTCGCTCATGTTCCAGAAGTCGCAAGCTAACCACCGCCTGCCACTTGCAGACTAATGGACTTGCAGAACGCCTCAACCGCACGCTCATCATGATGCTATCCATGTACGTTTCAGTAGATCACTGTGGTCGGAACAAAAGTTTGCCTTATGTGACATTCGCATATAACTCGTCTCACCATGATAGAGCCGCCTTTTCTCCCTTTTATTTCTTGTTTGGCTGCCACCCTACATTGCCCTTTGAGACAATATTTCCATCAACTACATACACTTCTACAGAATATGCCCGCGACGCTCCTGTTCGTGCTTAAATGGCTCAATACGTAGAACTGGACCATCTCTACTTCGTCCTTCTTTGAACCACTTGCCGCCACGTGACAAACACGGTGACAAAGTGTGCATCATCACAGTTATAACGCAGAAAAGAATGGTGGGAGTGGCAAAAACTATGTTGGGAAATGCTTTTTGTGTCTTTCTTCTTGCTGGTATGTATGAGGACTGTGTGGTCCCTATCTTAGCAACCATGGATTCTTCCTTCTTTGGTCGGAATGGTGGTTGCAGCAAGCAGTTGTCTCCTTTTTATTCACTGTGTGGGATGCAATGTTATATCATTGTGGAAGCTATTGGCAAATTGGATGAAGGATGCTTAGACTACAGTGCACTTGCTAACTTCAATTTATTTTGCTGTGGCCAATGAGTACCTGGCTGGCTCACCTGTTCACCTGTTGCTCACCTGCAAGTTCTTCCTGTGGGCTTCGAGTGCAAATATTTTTGCACAGAATGATGAAAACTGCAGTTTCTGCACAGTTTTAGTGCAAATTTTATTCAAGGTTAACAGATTTTTTTTACGAAATCAGTAAATATTAGTTTTCTTGGTCCATTCGATAATTTACCATTCACAATTTGAACAATTTCTACAGCCCTGTAAAATCTGCATTGGAAGAACTTCATGTAGCATCTTGTGTACATTGTCAACATACTTATTAGCATGTTGGCCATTATCTCGTTCTCATATTGTAAAGCCATTAATTTGGGAATGTCAGGAGGATGTCTTGCGATGACTGTTATGGCTAAGGCACAAAATATTCTGTCATAAATGCTGTTGCGACGCCGGTGATGATTTTGAGCTTGCCATATTGCAAGGCAATGCCCTTGACTAAAATGACCAACCCTTTCCCTACCGGAAAATGGTGGTAAGCGAAGCTTGTCCTGCATGCACCTTACCTTTGTCATGGTTAAGTAAGCCACAGGTAACGGTGCCGGATTGCTTCAGACTCCCGGTCCCTCAGCTGGAGATCTTCTCCTTGCTGTCGGATTGCTTGGGCGGCTCTAACGGTTGGATTGGTGTGTCGACGGCGAGCCCTTTCATGGGCGAGTTCTTGCTGCCGCTCGTCGAAGACTGCCTGTTTCTCCAGGGAACACTCAATGCATGGGCATCCCATCCGTTTTTTGATACTGAACTGAATGGAAATGAAGCCAGCACAGCGTGTGCGAAACCCTTTCCTGCCGTGTCCCTCCTCGGCGAAAGCGAAACAGCTCTGATTGGTTGCGCACAAAGTGCGGGCATGCGCCTATGCAGCTGTAATCCTTGCTAATGACTCGTGCTCCAGCGCCAGCACAGCTGTGAACTCGTCAAACTACCCTTTCCCGCAGCTGCTCTGGTTTCGGAGCAACTAGGCTTTTTTGCGTGACCAGAACGCTACCGAAACCTGTGCGCCAATGCAAGCATCGCTTGATAGAGCGGGTCCAAAGTTTTCTTATAGAGTCCACACTCTGTAAACTTGCCAAAAAATTTTGAAATTCTGAATTTATTTTGTATCTGTAGCCTTTTTATGGTTCTGAGAATGCAAGAAGTGTGGTGCAACTAATTTTTTTATGGGCAGGTTAATTGGCGCCTGAAGGGGTGATGCATTATATGTGTGTGACAGACAACCATATAAAGGCAGGTCATCCCAGGTAGATAGTAGATCCATTCTCAGTGCTCTGCATGTACACTGGTGCACATAAAGAGTCTGAAGGCCAACTGTTTGTGGCTGGCAATAGCTTACTAGTCTTCACTTTCTTTGTTTCTTTTTTTTGTGATACAGTGTGTGTTTCCGGTGTTTAATATGTTAATGTTTGCTAAAACAAGTAACATGTTAGGGATAATGTTGTGTTGTCTGTGCACAGCATTGCTTATTTTTTGGTGCCTGTTCTGTTCAGAAAAGCCCGGAAGATGTCAGCAACTTCGATGAAGAGTTCACGTGTGAGCAAGCAGTCCTGACAGCGCCCAAGGATCCCCGCCCCCTCACTCAAGAGGAGCAGGCACACTTCAAGGATTTTACTTACACCAGTGGCTGGTGCTGAAGAGCTCCACATGCCTCTACCTGAAAGCCTTTCCCTCCTCTTGCTGTATCTTCCTGTCATCGGGCAAAACCTAGAAGCATGTGGTGCTTCTGTACAACAGGAAATCAGCACTGAGCATTTCAGGAAAAAGAAAGTGGGCTCATTGTGAACAACTGCTGAGATATCTTTAAGGAGACTGTTGATCAAGGACAGCTGTAGAGTTTGGGGTCTGGTCGGGTAGTGTGTGGCATTATTGCTTTGCATTTTGTGAGCGCGTGCTGCCTGCCAGTGTGCTTAACGCCCAACATCAGTACTGTGCTTGTGTGCTAAACAGGTTTTGCATATGATATCCTCCCTTGAGTGTCCTGCAGGCAAAATGTGTGGCATTCTGCTTTGTTTTTTGCGAAGTAGGGCAGCTAAGTGACAGACTTAACGTGGATATCTGCAGAAAAATAAAGCAATTATGAGCATGACTTTCTTCGCTGTTTCCTGATGGCGTAAGAGGTTGACATAGAGGCCTGCTTGACCTGCTAAGCAGCAGAGTAAATGAAGTGCTACTATTACCCTTTCCTTCATAGAAACCACAACTTGTAGAAAGGTGTTCCTGGTCATGTTGCTTAACTTAAGAAAAGCAAGTCTTAGCTTGCACAAGCTGCACTCACTGGTGTGTTGTGAGTCTTGTGACAGTACTTGGCCTTACTTTGATATTTGTCGCACCTTCATGATCTCGTGTGTCATGCCTGCTGTGGCTGTGTCCTTGATTTTGTGTGTAATAACTGTCAATTAGCAATTGTGTTACTGGTGTTGTTTTCGGATGTTTGTCACTGCTGCATGTTGCACTTCAGGTCACACACACACTTCGTGTATATCCACAGAACAGCCATAAGCATTAAGGTTTCCTTGCTGCTTTCACAGGAACTTCACACAGCCCTCATGAGCTGTCATGTGCATGGGTGCTTGCAAGTCGCCATTGAGTTTTCACACTGCAAGATTTGTGCTTAAGATGAAGCAGTCATGAATTTCTCTGCATTGGCTGGCTATGTATGCTGCTGTTAACAGGCAGCTGCAGCTATTAATTTTCAAATATTAATTGCTTGAGCTGCTTGCAGAGCCAGCTAGCCTTCCTCAATATGTTTAGTCACTGCTGTGTCAGGCTTCATAGCTTGTTACATTAATAGGCTAGTGGGGTTTGTTCATGTAGGAGTTGGCTGCTGGTGAAGTCATGTCGGTTATTGCAATTCTTCATTGAGAAGAGTGAACTCTGCTAACACAGCGGCAACACTTACAGAATCTCAAAAGTTAACTGATTCTTGTGTGCTATTAAAATTTAAAAGCATATACTCCCGTGCTGCGTGATATGGGTGTTGCAAGAGGTGCAGGAATGCAATTTTTGTGCCTTTTCTTTCTTTGCACGTTGAGTACAAACTGGTAGCATGTTACAATAGGACGAATGACCTCCCTCTTTGCTCATTGCAATGAAACCAAATGAAGGGGCCAGGCTTGCAAACATAGCCAACACCTTTGATGTGTGCCTTTTAAAAGTGCTTTGGAAACAAACATGCTCAAGCAGTGTGAAGGAAAAAAGACGGGGGTGGGTAAATGCTCATTGCTGTTGTGTGCAAAGAGGGCATTTAATAATCCTGTTACTTGAGCCTATGTAACAGGCCTTAACTTATGCTTCAGTACTGCCAGTAGCCTCGTACACAGTGGGAGGCATGCTGCTCTTTTGCTCTGAAGTTGGTTAATTTTATTTCGTCTTTTATACAGGGTGTCCCAGCTAACTCTTGCCAATATTTTAAATTATTCAGATGTGCTATAGGAGGATGCAGCTAAAGGCAAATTGTTGACCCCATTGTGGAGCAAATCAAAAGATTTTCAGTAGAGCAATTGAACAATATTCTGTGTAGTTGCATAATTAGCCAAGATTAATTTGCTTTTCTTAAGAGAGAAACTTCCAATGAGGAATCTGTGGAGCATTTTAGGAAACATGGTTCTGCAGTATTCAACTTCACACCGATTGTGCAGTTACTTTTTTCTGTGCCATAAAGAAAGACCACATAATAGTATTAAAAATGTGACAACCTGCTTGCATGCAGTGATTGCAGTGCTTCCAGTTGGGCAGCATGAAAAAGAACTGCGCTTTTGAGTTAGTTCACTGCCAATGTGTAAGTGACAGGGTGGCAACAATTTCCGGTTCCTAATTCTGTTTATCACTACCTGCTGCTTTTGGCCGTGCAGCCAAGATCAATTGCTGGAGTGAATTTTGAAGCAAATGCCTGCATCTCTGCCATGTCACTTTCTTATTGGCAGCACGCAGGGTTAAACGTGCTGTTCGCCCATGCGTGGCATGTTTGAGAACACTGCGATTTTTCATACCTCATGGGCTTTTTTTATAACACGGAAAAAATAATTGTGCAATTGGTAGGAAGTTAATACTGCTGAATTTCCAACACTCGACAACTCCTTATTAAAACATTTCTTTAAATGTAAGACTTGCAAAGTTTAACTTCGACTAATTATGCAACTAAACGGAATGCAAAAATTGAATTTGCTTTATAATGTGGCCAATAACGTACTTTTAGTTGTGTCGTCTTATAGTATGCCCTGTAGCTAAAGTTAGCTGGGGTGCCATGTAAATAGTTCTAAATTGTGACCGCTGTGGAAACATGGGCTGTTGAGGATTCTTTAGTGAGAGCACCCTTGCTTCCTGCTCAAACCTTGGCACTGCTTCAAGTCATTTCTGTAAGACGTGCACCTTAAATACTCATGATAGGCAGCACTGCAGCTTGCTGTTGTAGTTTATGCACCGGCTCAGTACAGAGAGCACTGCGTGCTGCCTTTGTTCTTCTTCTGTAGCAGTGTTTTTGTCTCAGGATCAGTAACTTGTGTTTTTCTTTCTTGGTAAAGGGCATGAACATTGCCTTTCTTCTGCACTCTTACACCAGTATTTATGATAGTTGCATAGTTGCTGTTGCACGAGCCTTGCAAAAGCTTTCTTTTTTCTCCTGCCTTCATGTACTGCATATTGTATACTGTCTCTCTATTCTGTTATTGCTCATTTAGGAGTGTCTTTTTCTTATTGCAATAATCCTCCCATGTACTTGAAATCTTCAGTGGGGTAAAATTTGTTTAAACTACCTTGTTTGCACAGTTATAATAAGATGGCTTGCTAAAATAATAATTCTAATTCTGCGCTTTAAATGTGGTGAGATCTTCAGCATGGTAAAATTTGCTTAAACTACCTTGTTTGCACGGTTATAATAAGCTGGCTTGCTCAACTTTTATTTCTAATTTTGCACTTTAACTGAGATCTTCAGTGTGGTAAAATTTCTTTAAACTACCTTGTTTGCACGGATATAATAAGATGGCTTGCTAAAATTTAATTTCTAATTTTGCACCTTAAATGTGGTGAGCTGAAATGCCAGGCACAATGAACCTTTGTGAGAACATCAGCCCTTGAATGGCCTAGAATAGCAAAGGCAACTTGTCTGTGTCTTAAGAGGCCTTCTCAAAAAAAAAAAAAAACATTTTTTAAATATTTTCACTAGATATCTGAAAATCCGTCCACTTATAGGGCATTACAAGCACATTTCGAATATGTCTTTAGTTTCTGTGTAGCCTAGTTATGTCCTACACAGTGGAAAAATGGAGTAATTTTGTGAGCACTTTATTGTGTAATAAATTTTCGCAAAAAGCTTTGTGCTGTAGCTTATTTAGCTCTTTGTAGACCACTAAGTGCCAATATATATTCGAACAGCATCTACAATTACTGCAACTATGAAAAAAAAAAATTGGGACACTTCAACAAATTTTTTCCACAATCACATGAAAATAACTGTGCATTTATAATTGTCTTACACTGATGAAATTTGGCATGCATACTCTTGAATATATGTACAGTGCTGATACCTATTTGAAACTGCAGTATCTCCCTGCAGTAGTTGCAAAATAACAAGGTTATGTTTCAGGGGATCAAGAAAAAAAAGTTAGTTGAAATGCTCTTTTTTACATAGTTCTATTATTGTTCATGCTGTTTGGCTAGATATCAGCAGTTTGAGATCTTAAGAAGCTGCAGCACGATGCTTCTTGTGAAAATATTGTACATAAAAAAGTGCCCACAAAGTTTATTGTATTTTACCATTAATTGTACTTTGCATACCTCAAAAACTATAACAGCTACACAAAAAGTAATGCCATATTTGAAATCTGCAGAGAAAACTCTATCATTGGCTGAATTTTGAAACCTCTAGTACAATAATAAAAAAAGTTGTTTTGAGAAGTGTCTCCTCTTAAGGGGGAATAAAGACAAGCAGAGAAGGGCATGCTTGTCAAAGGAGGCACGAGCTCAACAAATTTGCTGGTGAAGAAAGTGTGGTGTAAAGTGATCCAACAGCCTGGTCCAGAATTGTGATGCACACCCCTACAGTGTCATCTGTGTAATCTATTTGCATAACCACAGCTACCCAGTGCTTGCATGCCTGGCCACTTGGGACATTACATCATAGTCTGGTTGGAATGTTCTAGTTTGATAGGTGGTCGGTTATTACAGTGTTTCTGCAAGGGCCCCAAGACACGTGTTTTGTATGGGCAGAGGTGTTCCCGTGATCACTGTAGTGGATCACTACACTAGTGCTACTTTACCCATAGTTGTTATAGTCAAAGTAGGCACCTTCAGTTTAAATCTTAACATTATTACCTTCCTCACTTGTGAAAAGTCCTCTTGGCATTAAACCTGTCATCATGTTATAGCCGTGCAAATACAGTAGTTAGCTTGTAATTGCAGTCTCCTTATTTAAACCAGAGTTTGTTGCCATTTGGTTTGTGAATGTGACATTAATTCTTTGAGCATGAGGAATCTGTCAGGTTAAAGAAAAACTTGTTGATTCAGTGTCCAGTCTGTTCCACAGCAAGCAGTTTCTTCCTTTTGTTCATGTTAGGCTTTAATTTGCTAATTTGAGTATGATTCTCTCAATGTAAAGTCAACCTTTTTGTGTTTAGTAATTTTAACTTCTAGTTTATTTTGATGTGTGTTTGTGCTTAACATTGTACACTTTTTTATGTGTATACATTGCCCAAATTTCAGACAGAGCTGTCTGTACAAGGAGGGTGCAGCAGCAGAGGCCTTCATTGTATTTTACGTTGTCCTTGCTACTGTGAAAAAGAAGGTAAATGACATAGTTATGATTTTGTAAGCACATCATTGTTAGAAATGTGAGAAAGGCATACTGATACACACTTCGCATGACAAAGGCTGAGCCTTAGTTTTGCTTTTGTTGCTATATACTGCATACAGCAAGTACTTCAGGAGGGGGAAAAAAAGTTATGGTAACAAAAATATGTTCATTTCATTTTCCATGTAATGCTGATATTCTTTTGTATGCATTTTGCTATGCAGTTTAGGTCAGCTTTTAGAGATTTCAAATGTTTGTCACCAAAGAATATAAGAGAAAAGCAAGAAGTGCACCAAGCTGCTGTACCCTCATGAGAGGTTCAGTCCTTGTTTATGTATGTACGTGCAGGACTTCTTTGCTGCCATACGTGCAATTTCTACTGGCTTCTAAGAGGCCTCGCGTATGGCAGAGAGCTGAAAAGCTACCGTGTTGTTCAATCAAGTCAAATTACCAATGTTAATGCAGATGCAAGTCGAGAACAGATGCATTTTTTGCCAGACATCTCGCAGTTTTGTACGGGGAGCTTCCTCCCACTTTTTTTTTTCTTTGCATTTTGCAAACACGATAATGCACATCTTGCATGAAGGATTTTGTGGGTGCCAACTGTTTTTACATGATATCAGCAGCATTCAGGTTGGCCAGTTTTTATTGTGCTTTTAGAAAGCGTGTTGCACTTATTCATTTTGTGGAACCTTGTGATTTTTCCTATGAGGCAAGGTTGGTTGTACAGATGTTTGAAGAACACCGCAATGTGTGTTAGTCAAGACAACAAGGTTGTTCTTGACTGTGTTGATTACTGGTCTTCCGTTTTATTACAGGATGGGTAGGTGTACTTGTATATATGTTTGAATGTACTGTTACTAAATAAATTAATTGGAATGATCTTGTGGACCAAGGTTTTGTTTACAATTTCACTCAATGATATTGATGCTAACTTAGCTGTCGCCCTGCTAATATTTGCTGTTTTCTAGCACAGAGCACTTAATTTGTGCCAGTGGGTTTCTTTTTTCTTGCAGTTTCAGGTCTAGTTCATGAGAGCTGACATTGGGGTGAGTTGGTATAAATACCTGGTGGAAAAATATGCAGATCCAACGCACAACTAAATTTTTTTAAGAGTCAAGCTCGCCGTCTGAGCAGTGCCACGAACGCCCTCGGCTGCATACTTAAGTTTGCACCCTTTAGGGCTTGTCCCACAACAACAATAATGTCTTGTGCACCTTTTCTTTCTTTAATGCTGCATGCCCAGTATTTCTAAGCCATGAACGACATGTGCGTTATCAGCTTGGCATGGCATTTTCTACAGGAAAGTAGTGAGTACAGAGTTTTCAAGAAAGGAAACGCAGGCTAGGAAGATGGCAATTATTGTTGTGGGACATAAGCCCTGAACGATGCATAGCAATGTAAAAAGTCATGAAAACGTTGACTCGAGAATAACACCACTGTGTACTTATATGTGGCCATTGAGACGCAAATGGCGACGGTGTACCGTTTTCATTGTGAAAGGGGTCTTGAACCAGCCTTCCGGTTTGGTTTGGGGAAATAATAGGCCACGGGTAGCATACGCTGCTGTGAACATCTCGGCCAAGTTTTGCTGTCGTATGCAGTGCATGGAGCTCGCAAGCGGAGCGCAAAGTCACCTTTCTCTCAAACGCTCTCTTTTCAACACAAGCCTGCTTCTCATTCTCTTCTGGACGCTTTGTTTCATAATAAAGCGGATTCCCATAGGCGGCTGTTATTGGTAGCTGCGGTCTGCCACGTATCGTAGATAACGCAGCCATCATGGTGTGCCGCCACGAGACCACTGGCTAAGCACACTGCGGCTCACTGTGGACAACTGCATTTGGCTTATGTTTAGCCCATCGTAGCACCAAAATCGGAAGTCGCGGCGTCTACGTTAACATCCAAAATGAAATTTGAACTGTGCGCCACGGTGATGGTGTGTTAGATCGGCCAGCAGAGGTGGTGACCTAGCCCCTCCTGCCCCACTGCGACGAATTGCTTCAGATGGATGGATAGATGGATGTTATGAGCGTCCTCTTTGGAATGTGGCGGTGGGTTGTGCCACCAAGCTCTTGCTATTATACTGCCTATTGTCCTACCTGGGTTAAAAAAAAGAAAACGAAAAAAAAATTCTCATAACCAAATTTTCTGACCCCCTATTGTGCACTTTCTTTTTGTACGTCTCCGCTTTTTGTAGCTTCCCTACTTCCACCAATCTTCCAATCTTACTAATCTCTATTGCTGACATGCTTACTTTCCCCCTGCTCTCGCTGAAGCCAAGGGCTTCAAGGAGGCCTGTGGTGCCTAAATCAACCGCTGGGCAGCTCTACTGCAGGAAGCACTTGCTTCTTCCTTCTTACATCTCGCTTTATAGGTGCGTGTTCTAAGGCATCCTGATCTCGCTTCGAAAAGTAATGAGCTTCCCTTTGAGTTATCATAAATTGTTTCTTTCCTGATTTCGTTTTTTCCTCTTAAGTAGTTACTCATGGCAGGTTTCATTTGTGAAGCCACTAAATCTGCCCAAAGCCACCCTTTGGGCAGATTTGCAGCTCCGCCAAGGTGAGACACGTTTGGCAGACCGGGTATTGTTTGTTGGTTCACTGTCGCCTTCAGGGACCAATGGGAGAAACTCCTGGAAAAGGGTGTTCCTTCACGGACCACAGTCGTTTGACAGACGCCCCAGCTAACTACTAGGTCATCCCAAGAACCAAGATGTGAACTAGAAGGTTTTCTAGTGGCGCGACCGAAGCGCGCTTCCCTTGCTTGCCCCTGTCCTCGCTTGTGGCGAAAGTAGCGGCGGCGCCGTCATCGCCCACTCATCCCATTTAGTTTACTCTGTGGCGTGGCCGGCGTGACTTCTTCCGTGTCGTGTGCTTGTTTATCCTCGTGAAACGGCTAAAGAAAGCAGCGTCTAAACCATTCTTACATACCAGGTTGCACAACTGGGTATGCGCGTGTGTAACAAAGTTGTAAGTTGTCTCTTTTCAAAGCCCCGAAAGACGAAGGACAACGACTTATTTGGGAACGTAACCGCCATCGGCTTGACAAGCCGCTTAACGCCAATTGTGCTCTGCGCCAGTTGCACCTTAAACCGCATTTTATTGCGGGAGGCTACGTGCATACCATTAATGGTGTTGAAGTTCGAATGCCAAGGGGAATGCAACGCTTGCCCCTAATGCAGGTCGGACGATTTTGCCCAACCTGCATGCATATTTGACATGAAAAACTCCGGCTCCGCAAATCGGCGTTAATTGCCAGTAATTGCCTTAGCTATTACAATCATGCCAAGAGCGTCATTGGGTCAAACCTTCGAGAGTAATTTGTAAGCTCGCTTTTGACAGTTGAAGACCAGACTGCTAGTTCGTACAAACTTGATGACTTTTTCTTGATGATGGAGATCTTGAAGGCGCCGCAGGTTCACTTGATAGCAGCTCTCTTACTGTACTGGACCACCCATACATTATTCACTGTAGTGACTCAAGACTTACTTATTATGTGGCAGGCTTTGTTGCAAGGTAGTGCATGCATGAACCAGCTTCTGCTGCCTGCTTTAGATGGAAAGTGCTTAAATGCTGCCGTTTTCACGAAATCTTGCGACTTCGTTGGTCTTTGCCCTTCACTGAAGCTTTCCGTGTTTATCAGTGAACTTTAGGACATTTTTACTGGCTGCTTTAGTAAGAGTTAACTACATCGAGACAACATTATGGTTTTGTTGGCAGTCATCAAGAGGAGCAGAATTGGTGGTGTTGTGGGGAACATTGCAAGGTATTAACAGTGCAGTTGATCGTTTGTTTTTACGTCGTCGCACGAATGCATTTCTACATCAAGGGTCTGAATAAGTCTCATGATGAGAAACTAAGTGCACGGCAGCAACTGAAGTCGATTGTAAATGGCGCTGCAGTGCGATAAATGTATGCTGCCATTCTTGTGCCTATTCTAACGCACTGTGTTAATTTTTGAATTAAAGTGCCAATAAGAAACTGCTTTTGAATAATGTGAATAAATGACATTTTTTGTTCCCACGTCTGATGACCGCAAGCTGGGAGAAATGGGAAACAAGACGTGTACAGTAAAGTGTTGTATTTCTTCAATGCCATCCGTAAGCCCAACGTAGACCCAAAACATCCGCGTAGTGTATTGGCAAAAGTAATCGTGTATTCAAAACTGGCCTGTTTTGTTGCATCGGCGACAAGTCGTATCTGGGAAGCGGTGACAGCAACGTAGCAGCGAGTAAAAGCTGACAGAGAAAGTTATCATGTAATCGCTGCCTACTCAGTATATGTGGAAGTGAGCTGCAGTTTTGAACATGTGGACATGTAAATTTAAGGCGATACTAAGGATTTTTTTTATTGAATAGTGTTTTACACGCCAGCACAGCCAGTTGAGTGCACAGAAGTGCTGAAGCAAAGGGATGGTACAGTGTGCACGTATTCAGTCACTTTGCACAGAGAACAGAAAACGTGTGAAAAAGAATGGGTGTAAGGAAATATGTAGAATGCCTGATGGGGTGCACTGTAGGGGTTGAGGAGGACTTCGGGATGAAACACTTGGGAGGTTTATTTACATTATGTACAGTGAGAGTCATAATTAACAGTCGTAGAGTCATTACGGGCCAGCAGCAACTCGGACGCTGCGGCCCGTCGCAAGAAGTTCGAGAGAGATGAATCAAGGGATGCTCTAGGAATGCGCTCTGCTGCTCCTGGTCCGCGTCTTTTAAGCCCTTCGGTGTCTCGAAGACTCGTCACGTTCGGCCAACGGGAGAGCCCGCTCAGGTGACGCCATTTTCGGCCAATCGGCGAGCCCGCTCGGGTGTCGTCATTTTCGGCCACTGGTAGGCGCCCGTGCGATGAAGTCACACCCGGTGAAGAGAGTCGCTGCCTGGTCCCCCTGCAGTCTTGCCTTGTTGACTTGCAATGCGCCGTCACCATAGAGGGAAGGGAGCGACGCCGCCAGGTTTTCACGGCGCATTACAGCCGTCTTTCTTCGGGACCCACTTTACCTGCAACAGTGCCAGGACGGAAGAATGCCTTCCCTTCACTTTCGGGAAGAGCCAAGCAGTGAATAGCTCTTCCGGCTGCACACGAAGTGGGGTCCGCCAACTTGTTTGCACGTGCCGTGCCTCAGGAATGTGGCATCCGTGTTTCTGCGCTCCTCAATTAGCTGTGGTGCGATTTGATGTGGTCTGGGGAACTCGAAGTAGGCTCAGGAAATGGTCCCGTATCTAACAGCTCGTCCTCGCCCCGGAAGTTTGGAATGGCCGGTGAACTCAATTCGCTTGCCATGAGGAACGCTGAAAGAACCTGCAGGGTATTTGTGTCGAGCCTCGTTTGACGAACTTCGGGATCCTGGGCCCTGGAGAACATACGTCAAACAAACAATACAACACAGCGCTGCACCACGTGTAAGCGCAGGCTCTTCACCCCTGACTCGCCAGGCTATTACTTAGTCAAAATGAACCCTGATCTTTTATTTCCCCAATTTTGACAAAGCAGTTCCAACCACCTTTCCAAACCGCTATCCATTTCTCCCCGAATGCCGACAGGACCAGAGTGTCATTGTAGCAAAACAATGGGTCGTTGCCGTTGCAAACAAACAATGAAACCAGCCGAACATAACTTATGTGGCCTAACTACTCGAACAGCATGTTTCCAACCTATCGCAGTGGCGTACTTATCGCACGTATTGGTGCCACTGAACAGTCTGGTCAACTTCACAAGTACGTAATCACAAGCGCGCGCTAGCCTTGTGGTCACTAATCAGAACGCGTACTTGCATCGTAGGCAAACTTTTCATTACGCCTACACACGTGTCTTTCTTTAGTCCCTACAGGACACGTAACCGAAACGAAAACTTAATTTGCGTAACTTACGCACTCCGCAGAAACCTTAAAATGATGCGTCTTCTAATAACTAGTTCCGTGCACGCGTACTAGCGAAGTCAGAATACGGCTGCCCTCAACACACACGAGCAACCCAGTCATAAATCTGCTTCCTTCCGTCCACACAGGACACGCGCTAAGGGAACTAAGAACGCTTCTCAGTGCAAATAATGCACTCACTGAAAACCTACGCGCTTAAACTTAGAAAATAATAAAAAAACACTTATAAAAAAAAGGTTAACTAATACAAACGCGCGTTACGATAGGCCTCTCACCGATAACCTTGACACTCAGGTTACTCACACACAAAAAAAAGAGCCTATCTACTTATTAATGAACATATCGCGAAACTACATGCTTACATAAAACATCTTTCCAATCTCGGAGCTTCTCGAATAAAAACACAAACAAAGCTCATACTTTTACATATTGAAAGAAACTTAAATCGCGAAAATTATCCGATGCTCAAAAATAAAACAAAACAACATGCTTTACTTCCACGGAAGCTCTTGGCCTCCCGTTCCAAATGCTTACGTCTGACTCATACTTTGAGCCGTACCCGAGGTGGTCGCGGTTTGAAAGCTACTCTGGCTATCCAGGAACAACAAAAGGGTTGACTCACTATCAGCTCCCCCTAGACGTTAGTGTACGTCTCCTGCCAATTTGCGTCCTGGCGCCCCTTTTCCTCACGAACTTGATTGACCGCATCGCTACTCCCCACCTGGTCTCGACTTGCCACCTTGCGCTTCTTTGTACTACACGCTGAGCTTCGAAGAGAACGACGGAACGACGAGGAATTTAACTGCCCCGTGCCCTTTGTCCACGTCCGTGCAGAACATGCTTCGCGATCCCCCTTTGACCGGTGGCTCGAACATGTTTGATGCGTCAACATCGTCAGTGACGACCGCACCTTTCTTTTCCTCGCGACCTGCCCTTTTGGGTCTCTCGCCGTCTTTGGCGGCGCTACATTAGTCATCGCATTCCTATCTTTAGGGCGCTTCTTTCTGCGGCGCTTTCTCTTGGAATTCCCTTTTATGCCACGTTCTCGTGCCTCGTGCTGGCCGTTACACATCTCATCGGCCCGTATCGGTCTCTTACACGCACAGTCTGAGTGATTATCATTTAAATCGACTCTATCTTTGCCTCGACTGGCGGACAGCTCAACCGACTCTGGCACAATGCAGCAGGCTTTACTCGAGTTATGCAACTCGCACTCTTGCGAACTGCCCTCTACTGCATTGCCCAGCTCACGCTGTACATCGGCACACAGCCCGTCGGTATCGATCGCTGTCTCACGCGCACAGTCCGAATGATTAATAACTGAATCATCGCTATCTAGGCCATCTAGACTGGCGGAGAGCCGCACCGATCCCTGAACAATGCAGTTGTCCTCTTCTGAGCTATGGAGCTCGCCATCCTGAGAACTACTCTCAACTGCATCGTCCAGCTCGCACATCACTTCGGCACGCAGATCTGACCTGACATGGGTGCTCGCGTCTGTCGGGTCAGCAGTACCCTTTTCTTCGCTAGCAACCTCGCTAACATTACAAGCGACTCACACGCGCGGTAACTGTGCCAATTTGTTCGCAGCTGGCCTAGCTGTCTCTACAGTCATCTGTTCGCACAGCATCTCGTCGCTCTCACTGCGGCCTTCAACGGCTTCTGTTGCCACTAAGATATTGTTAGCAGCTAGCTTTTCCCGTTCACCTATGAATGTGCAGCCAATCTCACAGGCACTACTCTTCTCGTCGGATTTTGGCGAAAATCCGCAAGACACTTCCTCATTCTTGTGCTCTGTACTACCTACAGAATTTTCAGACAAGCGTTGTCTCCGTGCCATTAACTGATCACAAAACTGTATCTCTTTTAACAATGCTGCCTTCTCTCTCATACTTTTGCTCACGCTCACGCTTACGTTCCTGATACTCACGTTCGCGTTCATTCTCACGTTCTTGACGCTCACACCTAAGAGTAAGTTCTTGAAGCTCACGCTTCCGTTCGTTCTCGCGTTCTTCACGCTTACGCTCACTCTTACGTTCACGACGCTCACGCTCCCGTGGTTCTTGTATTACCTCCCAAGCAAGCTCAATGCTTTTATCATCATTGCCACCATCTTGAATTGCCTTTATGATAGCTGGCGTTTTCATCTGTTCGTCCGCCTCAACTCCCAAATCGTCGCACACCAACAAGTCTAACCTCGTCAACCTTCCAAGATCCATGGCAACTGCCCCGACTGGTGGTTAGAACTGTTTTCCTTAATTAATTTGTGCAAACACACTATGCAATAAATTCCCGATTCCCAGAACTATCAAAATGAACACACAACATTTGAGTCTGGCGAATCAAAAGGAAAAAATAAAAAACCACGCGCTCACTTACGGTTGCAGCACCCTGCCATCTGGTTCATTGGTCCGCAGTTCCCGGTTCCTCAGGACTGCCTGGGTTGAATGCTCGCTCTTCTTCGCTACTCCCAGTTCCTTAGGACCTCTTTCGACGAAGGCTCTCTCTTCTTCGCTCTTCCCGGTTCCTCGCGACTCCTTTGGACGAAGGCTCTTTTTCGCTGTTCCGGGTTCCTCAGGATTTCTCTCGAAGAAAGTTGATCCGTAGCGCTGCCACCAGTTGATGCACTTGGAGGCGATCCCACCGCTAGCAACCAGTTGTAGGAGTTGAGGAGGACTTCGGGATGAAACGCTTGGGAGGTTTATTTACATTATGTACAGTGAGAGTCAATTAACAGTCGTAGAGTCATTACGAGCCGGCAGCAAATCGGACGCTGCGGCCCGTCGCAAGAAGTTCGAGAGAGATGAATCAAGGGATGCTCTAGGAATGCTCTCTGCTGCTCCCGGTCTGCGTCTTTTAAGCCCTTCGGTGTCTCGAAGACTCGTCACGTTCGGCCATTGAGAGAGCCCGCTCAGGTGACGCCATTTTCGGCCAATCGGCGAGCCCGCTCGGGTGTCGTCATTTTCGGCAAATGGTAGGCGCCCGTGCGATGTAATCACACCCGGTGAAGAGAGTCGCTGCCTGATCCCCCTGCGGTCTTGCCTTGCTGACTTGCAATGCGCCGTCACCATAGAGGGAAGGGGGCGACGCCGCCAGGTTTTCACGGCGCATTACAGCCGTCTTTCTTCAGGACCCACTTTACCCGCAACAGTGCCAGGACGGAAGAGTCCCTTCCCTTCATTTTCGGGAAGAGCCAAGTAGTGAATAGCTCCATCGGCTGCACACAAAGTGGGGTCCACCAACTTGTTTGCACGTGCCGTGCCTCAGGAATGTGGCATCCGTGTTTCTGCGCTCCTTAATTAGCTGTGGTGCTATTCGGTGTGGTCTGGGGAACACGAAGTAGGCTCAGGAAATGGTCGCATATCTAACAGCACCCATTCGTACGTGACGCGCCTCCGAGCGTGCTCAGAAGCAGATAGCGGTGCCGGTCACTGTAACAGCTGCATTTGCGTATAGCACTGAAGTAATCAGCAAAGCTGTTTTAAATATACTTCAGGCACCTCCCATTAACGGGCGCATCCGTGCGGATGCGCTTTCCTTACGAACAGCTGAACTATAGCTGACGTACAGTGAACTCGCTAAACCAACATTGGCCCCTTTTGTTCGTAGCTTCGAACTGATAGACGGGACACGCCAACATTTCTTCCTTCTCTGGGCGTATATGGACGTTTTTTTTTGTTTCCTTCCGAAGTACCTGCTAGCGAGTTTCTCGTGTCAGGATTGGGGGCTCAATCCCGTCACTCGTGATCCGTTCTCAAGATTGGAGTCGAGCATGGATTAGAAGGTAGCTGGCCCATGCCGTCGTCCAACTTATCCACTCTGAGGACGTTGATGAAGGGAAGGACTGCTTCTCAATGAGAACGAGGAATATGGGTTTATTTACAGTATTTAAATCAGTCTAACATGACTGCTTGAGAAAAGTGCATCAGTCTAACATGACTGCTTAAGAAAAGTGTGTCAGTCCAACATGACTGCTTAACAAAAAGTGTGTCGAGCACCCGCACAACAGCAGTTTTTAAACACTCGGTCCGCCGGCGATACAAGGCGGCGAACGTACGTCTCGTCATCGCAAAACTAGCCGCCTCCCGCAGGTCGGCCTACGCACACAAAGGCACACACATTCCTATATCCGGAGCCGACGTCAGAGGGGAGCCGTTCCGCGTAGCTCGGAGCCATTCTGGGTAGCTCGTTGTCCTGCGTCCCGGTCGGCGCGTGGGAAGCAACAAAAAACGGCTTTTCCACGGCAGCTCGCGCACGCGTAGCAGATCAGGTCCGCGCTGGGGAGTTCGGGCACAATAGTTCGCCCACCGAACTCATTCCGTCACAACGGCGATGGGGCTAGAGGATGGCGGCGGTTTCAGCACAAAGCCCGCTTCATCGAACGCATCCTAGCTGAAGCGACGGAGAGTGGGGGATGCGCGTCTTGTTCCACAGTCGTAATTGGGTGGCAATCCTGCATTGCAGCTCGCCATTCTTAACAGCGCCTCCATGGCCCGAAAAATCTCGACTGTCTAGCGCTGACAACCGCTAGGCAGGAAGAGAACGGCTGGTGGTCAGGGGGGGATTGATGTCTTGGCTCGCAGCGACCACTTGTGTATTGATGTCACCGCCCCAAAACATCCAACAAGGACAGGCAACTGCAAAATGGACCCCACAACACGGCTCTGCGCCGAGATGACGTGCATTGGCCCTCACTTTAGACCCGCTAGGCTTCAAAAAAAAAAAACATAAGTGCAGAAACAAAAAAATGCTGCATTTCGCTATGCCAATTTCTGAAGCAAATTCCTGCTGACAAATTCAGCAATCATGGAAGGAATCCTGCTAAATGAGAGGGGATCTTCTTCGCTTAATAAAATTAACACTAGTAACCCTAAAATTTAGCCGGGACCCTCAAACGCAGAATTCAGATTAGCCTGCTCTAACCATCCGCATTGCTATGCAACTTTCCCTTCTTATATCTAACGGAGAAGTTGTACTCTTGGAGAGTGAGGCTCCATCGGAGCAAGCGGCCATTTTTGTGTGACATTTGATTGAGCCACGTCGGAGGACAGTGGTCGGTCTCGAAGATGAACTTCGCTCCGTACAAGTAACACGACAACTTCTGGGCGGCCCAAACCAAACAAGCACATTTTTTCTCTGAAGCGCTGTAGTCTTCCTCTCTTACATTTAGTTTACGGCTGGCATAGAGGATAGGATGCTCCTCGTTATCGTCGCCGACCTGACTAAGTACCACGCCCATACCTCTGTCGCTTGCGTCGCATTGAACTATGAATTCCTTTGTGTAGTCTGGCGCGCGAAGCACAGGGCGAGAAACCAATAGCGTTTTCAAACTTTGGAAAGCGTTCTCCTTGTCCTTATCCCAGTGTACGTTACTCGGTGCTCCCTTTCGGAGGGCGTCTGTTAATGGACTTGCCAATTGCGAGTAATTCGGAATGTACCGTTGATAGTACCCCACAAGTCCCAAAAATGAACGAAGGTCCGTTTTCGTGCGCGGCTGAGAAAATTCTCCAATCGTAGCTATTTTCAGCTCAGCCGGCCGTCTCATGCCCTGACCGACAACATGGCCCAGATAAGTAACCTGTGAACAACCAAACCTACACTTTTCCGCTTTCATCGTTAAGCCGGCTTCCCTCAACCGTGAGAACACCTGTTTGAGGTGCGATACGTGTTGTTCCGAGCTGTCCGAAAAAATGGCCACATCATCAAGATAAGGAAAGGCGAACTCCTGCAAGTCTTTTAGGACAATATCCATTAATTTAGAGAAGCTAAACGGCGCGTTCTTCAGCCCGAAGCTGAGTGCGAGAGGGCGAAAAGTGCCTACAGGTGAGATGAATGCGGCATAGCGGCTGGCACTTTCTGAAAGGGGAACTTGCCGGTACCCCCGCACGAGATCTATAGTTGAAATGTATTTAGCAGCACTAACTCTTTCAATTCGTTCCTCAATGTTGGGTATCGGGTACAGCTGATCCCTAGTGATGGCATTTAACTTCCTGTAGTCAACACACGGACGAGGGTCCTTGTTAGGGGTTTCTACGAGTATTAGTGGTGACGTGTAGTCACTCTCAGCGGGCTCAATAACTCCCAACTCTAGCATGCGCTGTATCTCTGCCTCCATAATCTCTCCCTGTCTTGGAGACACCCTGTAAGGCTTTGATCTTACTGGTTCGGTTGATGTCAGCTTAATTTCATGCGTTATTAGTTCGGTTCTACCCGGCCGATCGCTGAATCTGTCGAGATATTCCCCTAACACCTCTTTTAGCTCATCTAGCTGCTCGGGTCTTAGAGCGTGCGAGCTTACCGAGTGTTCTACTACTTCTTCTAGGCCGATTTCAGAGTTGGAGGTCGCCCTATACTCCTTAAACTTGGTACTAGTGCCATCCTGCTCTTTGATGGTATAGTTAACGACTCCGCTCCGCCCTATATACGGCTTCATCAAATTGCAGTGATATATCCTCACCTCCTTCCTGCGACCGGGCATTTTCAGAGCATAGTTAGTATCTGAAAGTTTGTGCAACACTTTAACGGGCCCGTCCCAGTGAACTTCAAGCTTGTTCTTTCTTGAAGGTTTGAGGATCATTACCTGGTCTCCGGCGTTAAACGTACGAAGCCTCGCATTCTTGTCGTAATAGAATTTGGCGTTCTTTTGAGCTATTGCCATGTTCTTTCCGACTAGTTCTTGGGTTGCGCTTAGCCGTTCCAGTAAATTTAGCACGTATTCAATCGCTGTTGGACTCTCCCCTCTTTCCTCCCACATCTCTCTTAACATTCTTAGTGGAGAACGGAGTGTCCTCCCATACACTAGTTCTGCTGGCGAGAACCCTGTCGCTTCATGTGGAACCGTTCGCAAAGCGAACAACGTTGCCGGCAGACAGTTCTCCCAGTCCTCCTTGTGCTCGTAACAGAGCGCACGCAAAACTCGCTTAAGCACCGAATGCCACCTGTCTACACTGTTTGACTGAGGGTGATAGACAGAACTGTGTATTAACTTTACTCCGCACTTCTGCAAGAATGTGGAAGTCAGTGCGCTCGTGAATACTGACCCTTGATCTGCCTCAATTTCGACTGGAAACCCAACTCGTGCAAACACTGTCAAAGCGCGTCTACTACTTCGGTGGAACTGAGCTCTTTCAAAGGGATTGCTTCTGGACACTTGGTAGCCGGACACAGCATGGTAAACAAGTACCTGTAGCCCGATTTTGTTTTTGGAAGAGGCCCTACCGTGTCTATTACAAGTCGTCTGAAAGGCTCTGTTATTAAGGGCACTACCTTCAGTGGAGCTTTCCATGTCTCTCCTGGTTTACCAGAACGCTGGCAGGCGTTACATGATCTTACAAAGTTTTCTACGTCTTTGAAACAGCCAGGCCAGTAGTATTCCATAAGCAATCTTTCCTTTGATTTGTTTATGCCTAGGTGGCCGGACCACCCATTTCCATGACATAGACTCAAAAGGTCCTCCCTGTACTTAGTAGGTACGACTAACTGACCTAAAATCCTACCCTTTCGATCTCTGTAGTTCCGATACAACAATCCTCCTCTCTCATGTATCGTCACGTTGCGCCTAGCAATGCCTTCTTTAGCTGTGTCATGTAATTTAGCTAAGCTCTCATCATTCTTTTGCTCGGCTGCCAGTGACTCTCTATCCACACGTAAGAGCTGATCAAAGTTCTTTGAGGCCGGTGATAATAACGACCCTGTCTCGCTTGTGAGTGCGTCAGCTTGCTCCTCCTGCAGGCTAGAACTTTGACACTCTAGTGCTACGCTCTCATTGAGCTGGTCAGCTGGCAAGCTCTCCTCAACTGTTCTTTTGTCCCTCGGGCCTAGCTCGGATTCGGGTATTGAAGTTATCCCCCTTTCTGCTTCCGCTGGAGGAGCTTGAGCATTTTCAGTCGAAAGCGCCGCGATCTTACGAGCTTGGCCTTGGGTCAATGCTTGTACTATGCCCTCTCCCAGTTTAAGCCCTTTGTCACGCAGTAACTGATTCGAACGATTCGAAAGGATGTAAGGATACTGCAGTGACAAAAATTTGGAAACTGCAGCCTCAGTCTCTAGCTCCCCGAATGGTCCATTGATTTTGACTTTGGCCATGGGCTGACACACGCTGTGTTCTTCTACAACCTGTTTTATCCATGCTACTTCTCCGGTGAAGTCATCTACCGTCACGTAAGATGGATGGACAATGTCCATCGTGGCGGCACTGTCTCTTAGCACTCGGCATCGTTTTCCATTAACTTGCAGGTCGTGAAGATATGGACTTAAAAGTTCTCTCATCTTTTTCCTCCACGTAGGAGAAAACTACGCTAGACTTCCCGCAGTTTACAGCTATATGACCCAGTTTGTGGCATTTGTAACAGCGAATTGGTCTAAAAGATTCGAATTTTCTTTTCTGTTCTTTTTGTGCGGTTTCTCCGTTAAGTTTCTCCTCGCTCTTTTCTGCGGGCTTTTCCGCCATGTCTACAGGCTCCGATCGTCTAGTCTGCGCACCCCTTTTGAACGGAAATGGTTTCCGCGGTCCATTTCGACCGTCCAAGTTTCCGTCCTCGGCATTCAACTTTCTACGGGTTGCGTACTCTTCGGCTAATTCGTCCGCCCTTTCCACAGTGTTTACATTCCCTCTGTCTTGCACCCGCAGTTTCACAGCTTGGGAGATGGTTTTGTAAAACTGCTCTAGACACATGCATTCAATGATCATGTCTCTGCTGTCGTACGCTTCCGCGCTTTTAAGCCACTCGACTAGGTTGGTCTTTAAGCTATATGCAAACTCCGGATAGCCCTCGCTATCTTTCTTGCCTGTGCTCCTAAACCTTTGCCGAAAAGCTTCGGCTGAAAGGCGGTATTTTTTTAAGAGACTAGCCTTAACTTTTGCATAATCATATGCATCCTGTGCACTCAGTCTGGCGATTACTTCCGCTGTCTCACACGGCAACATAGACAGCAACCGCTGTGGCCATGTACTCGGGCCGAAGTTCATCTTCTCGCAAGTCCTTTCAAAATTGCATAGGAACAAGCCTATGTCGGTCCCGACCTCAAATGGCTTTAATAGCCTGTCCATGCGGTACAATTCTGCCTCACTTGATCGTCCCAGAGCGCCTTCACTTCCTTGAGACAACTCCAAACGTTTGCTTTAAAGTTCCAGTTGCATTTTTCTTAACTCGCGATCTTTATCGCGTTCCTCCCTTTATTTTCTCTCTCGTTCTTCTCTCTTTTTCAGAAGTTCAAACCCCATTTCAATTTCTTCCTCACTGCCCTGTTCGGAAATTATATGCAATAATTCCGATTTTAGCATTTCCTTGCGTACATCTAGGCCCAGTTCCTCACCAACAATCAACAACTCGTCTCTCAGCAGTGTCCTTAACTCCATGATTGCTGCTTTACTGCCTTGATTCTGCTCTCTAAATCTAGCTAGGAAAACACAACCTAGCTAACACTCAACAATCTAGCTTCCCTACAGTTCTAAACAGAACAACCACAAAATGAAGCCTAGAGAGTCAAAGCAAGAACCAAGCACTCACCGCAGATACAGCACCATGTCGCAAAGTCCATCTCACCGCTGTCAGCCAGTTGTCAGGATTGGGGGCTCAATCCCGTCGCTCGTGATCCGTTGTCAAGATTGGAGTCGGGCATGAATTAGAAGGCATCTGGCCCATGCCGTCGTCCAACTTATCCACGCTGAGGACGTTGATGAAGGGAAACACTGCTTGTTATCGAGAACGAGGAATATGGGTTTATTTACAGTATTTAAATAAGTCTAACATGACTGCTTGAGAAAAGTGCTTCAGTCTAACATGGCTGCTTAAGAAAAGTGTGTCAGTCCAACATGACTGCTTAAAGGGCCCCTGAAACGGTTCGGACAAATTTTGTAGGCGCGTAGGGTACAGCTTAAGTAGAACATTCGCACCACAATTTAAGTGAAGCGTTACGTATTAATGGAGCTGCAAGCGATTAGAAATTACCCTCCTCCCTAGCTATGCTTTTCCTCCTCAACTCGCTCGCCGAGCGAGCGGCGCTAAGCTCCGCCTTCACTGGTTCAGCGTCACGATGCGACGTCACATCGCTCACTTCCGGTTGTTTAGGAGCACGCCCCCTCCCGCGCGAGACCTCTCCGCTAGCCGCTTGGCCGTCGACCGAGAGCTATCGAAGCAGCGTGCGTTGCGAGCATTCTGTCGTAGCGCCGAACGTGTCCGGTACTCCGCTAAAAACAGGCAAGCTGGTCATTTCGGCAAATGGCTGGAGGCATAAACTCAAGCTGATGAAGGAACTTTAGCGTAGACGTACGTGAGCAGCCTGATCGGTCTGCACGGTCCAGACACTTGCTGGCGCAGCGCTTAACCAGTCAAACAAAGCGCTAATATTGCTCTAACCAAGTGTAAAGCATTTTAAACATTTATAATCAACGTGTTGATGATTACACTCCTGCGAAAAATACACACCAGCAGCAAAGAATACACTTCGTTGCTGCTACTGTGTATGGTTGAGCTCTGTGCCACCAGGTGGCTGCACCGTGCAGACCGTTCACATTTGCCCTTCTGCTCATCTCGTGGCTCATCCCGGCACAGTCAAGCGGCCAGACCCTGTCCCCTTGCGCTTGCGTTTGCCCTAATACTGGACTCGCGGTTTGCAGGTCGCTAGGTTTGCAGTCCACAAGGCAACAAAGTCGAATCATAGTGCTCGCGAAAAGACTGAGACCGACTCTGACCACGGAGCTCTCGTCAAAATGGAGTACGTTGTAACACAAGCAGACGACACTTGCTGTGTGCCGGAAGTGCTGAAGTGTACTAAAAAACTATTCTTGTGTATTCTCTTTAAGTTATTTTCTTTTTACAAAAACAAAGTAACTAACATTCCAACTATTACGAGCATCATTTGTTCACCATAAAGTTGGAAAAATTATCGACCACGTGCCCTGGTCAGCCAATCAGATAGCTCGCCCATGTGACGTAATATGGGTTATTTGCATCATATGGGTGGGGGCGGCTTAAAATTCTGCCGAGCAGTGCGCTGCGATCGGCAGCGATGTGTATTTTTAAAACCTTATAATAAATTACACGCTTTACGCAGAGCACTTAGATGCATCAATTAATGATCAGAAGAACCTACTCTAACGACTCAGTACGTTTGTAGAAAATCGCCAAAATCGTTTCAGGGTCCCTTTAAGAAAAATTGTGTCGAGCACCCGCACAACAGCAGTTTTTAAACACTCCGTCCTCCCGCGATACAAGGTGACGAATGTACGTCTCGTCATCGCAAAACTAGCCGCCTCCCGCAGGACGGCCTACGCACACAAAGGCACACACATTCTTATGTCCGGAGCCGACGTCAGAGGGGAGCCGTTCCGGGTAGCTCGGAGCCATTCTGGGTAGCTCGTTGTCCTGCGTCCCGGTCCGCGCGTGGGAAGCAACAAAAAAACGTCTTTCCCGCGGCAGCTTGCGCACGCGTAGCAGATCAGGTCCGCGCTGGGGAGTTCGGGCACAATAGTTCGCCCGCCGAACTCATTCCGTCACAACTGCGATGGGGCTAGAGGATGGCGGCAGTTCCAGCACAAAGCCCGCTTCATCGAACGCATCCTAGCTGAAGCGACGGAGAGTGGGGGATGCGCGTCTTGTTCCCCAGTCGTAATTCGGTGGCAATCCTGCATTGCAGCTCGCCATTCTTAACACTCGTAAGAAACCCCGTTCAGTATAATGCTGCGTCGCTGCATGCTGCAGTGCGGTCGACGGCAGCGCCGCCGCATCATTCCACGCTGAAAGGCCCACTGCCAGGAAGCCGCTCGTGCCACCATAGAAAGCCGTCTAGTTCACTGTAACCAACACGCGCCAGCTTGAGTCAAGCGTGACAACCCCTGTCAACAAAGCTCCCCTCCTTTCTTTGTGTGCAGCACGGTGTGAGAATAATATTCTTACACCGCGGTGTGCAGTGAACAAAGGTGCGGGAGCGTGCTGTGAACCCTCGCCCTCAACGCCGGTCCTTCGACGACTTTGGACGCTCCGATTGGACGAAAGTTGAATGGCAGTTTTCCTGGCCCTGGGGTGCAGGGAGGACAGAGCGGGTTTAAGCAGACGTTTTTTGGCTCCTGTGTGTGCTTCACTTCAGTCATGCTAGACGGATGAGATGTAACGTTCTGCACTCTTCATGTAGATATTGTAAATAAACCCTTCAACAACGTCCTTAGCGTGGATGAGTCGGGCGACGGCATGGGCCAGCTACCTTTTTACATGCTCGACCCCAACTCTTACAACGGTGACCTGCACCAGCCTTTCGGTTTCTGTTTTCCTTTCCAACAAGCGTGTTGCTTCTCATTTCTCTGGTCATTACTCAGAAGCTCACCATATTTCCACTCTTTGCTTGGCCATTTGCCAAGTTCTACCGTCCTCAAGCGGCAGCTGGAAAAAGGCTTCGGCTTTGAGTTTCCACGTAACAGAAATATGTTTTCTCGCATATTCGATTTAAAATCCGAAGTTATCATGTCTGCAGCTTGTGTGTAAGTCCTACTTTACATGTGAATTTTCAGACGCAATTTACCACCACCGCAAGCGACGTTCGTCACGCGCGCACGTACACGTGCAGAAGTGCTTATCGAATGAATTCAATTCGTTCCTTATAGAACTTGCGCTTGGCGGAGGGCCTAGAAGAATGAGGATGTATGCTGCACTTACGCACACGTACGTGCGCGCGTGACGGACGTCGCTTGTGGCGGCAGTGCTTGTCTAACGTCGGCAACAGCTTCACTGTACATCCACATGCACAGGGTGGAATGGAGGCGGATTTTTTTTTAGAGTGCAGCTCTTAGACGCCCGTTCCTGCTGCGAGCGTCGGCGTAACCGAGCGAACGAGCGCCACAGTGAAGGATAAAGAGCAACGCGGAGTGCAGCGGGGAATAAAAGGCAGCGATAGCGAAGAGAGGGGGGGCGAGCTCCACCACTGGAAAGCTGGCGCTACCGTCGGCGTGACGTAGCATGAGGGATCACGTGAACACAGCGGCCGTGTTGGCTGCTTTGGAAGCGCCGAAGCGAGCTGAAAACGAAAGTTTAAAGTTCCACCTGCGCTGCGGTTCTGATAAAGTGGTGAAGCTTTCTCGCCTTGGGTATCTAGTTGACAGCATCTGAAAGCACTATAATAGGTAGTGGCTGCTTTTGGAGGCGTGCAGCGTGATAGGCTACCGCTCGGTGCCGCAGTGCCGGACGTACGCAACGGAGCCTGGTGTCAGCCTTATTCCCACGTAGCCGCAGGAAAAGAAGCTGCGTGAAGCTTGGCTCGCGAAACTTGGAACTGGCAAACAGCCATTGGTTACAACTCGTGTATGCAGCAAGCACAGACGCGAGGAGAATTTCGGCTACGGCGTCGCGACTGCGATGTTCGGTGAGTAGCCGAAAACGCGCATTGAGGCGCTCGCCCGCGCTCGCGCCCGAATCCCGGCTAACGCCATGTAGCTTTATTTGGTCTATGAACTTGTTGATGCTAAGTTCGCTTGGAATGGAAAGGGAGCGGTAAGAAGCACATTAAAAAAGGCATGGCACATGGTCATGTTTGTGTTATGAGTTAATGCACTGGATTACGAAAAAGAAGCAGCGGGAAATCGCACGCTGAGAACACCGATAAACATACAGTGCGACGCAACTTCACTAATAATATTGAAACCTCCAAGAATTTAGAAAAAGAAAGATTGAATCGTCGCGACGGTACATCACAGTCGCCGTAAGCGTCGAAGTCTATATATAACGAAATGATTTTTGAACGGCTCTGATGGCGTCCACGCAACAATGGCTGCTTGTGTACTGTCAAATGCTCATATTCTGCGGCCTAAAGCTCACGGCACGGTGCGAAAACGTGCTAGCAGCGAATGCAAAACAATGTGCACGGACATGCATGCAGACGCGCAGTCGGTCGCTGCGAACCCGCGCCATCGCTGCATTGAGGCTTCATTCTGTTATGCTCCATTCGGTGATACAGACAGCCAACTATAAGAACACATTTCACATAGTTTGCTCTCAGCATTTGCCTACCTTACACGCAAGAAGCCGGTTTGGGAGACTCCATCGCGCCGACCGCGAACAGCGGCGTTCGCTGTACATATTCGGTAAAGAGATAGCGTCTGAGTAATACTTGTTGGGGGGCTAGTTGGTGCATGTTTCCAGAAGAGGGTTATAGCGTCGTCTCGCTTGCTGTGTGTTGTGTTTTTTCGGCGCTATAACCCTCTTCTGGAAAGATAGCGTCTGCAAACGATTCTGTCAGTTTGCCCAAGATTATTATTTTGACAGTAAAAAACTGCCCTCGTTTTGAGAGTGCTTACTGAAATGTCCAGGAGGGCTGCCGCGTGGTGTTTTTATTCAACGCCGTAAGCCAAACCTATGAGGAGCGCGCCGCGTTATCCCTCATACTACGCAAGGGGGCGCTTCCGACAGATGGCGATGGCGACTAAAGGGCTTTAATGGCGACTCCGTAGGTCCTCGCCCCCAATACTTTGGAGCGAGAAGAAAGGCGTAGTGCTGCACTTACACACCACCGCTCTAACCCCGAGAACGACCTACAGGGGTGCTGCGAGTGCCGCTTGCGTGACGTCAGGATCTAGCCCCCAAAATAACCTACAGGGGCGTTGCGAGCGTCTGTCGTCTGCTGCAGTTTGGGCTAGTTCTGGCGGTGACCGGGCGACGTATTTACAATTGCTAGTAGGTACAGCGGGGCATGGTACTTGCGGAGACGACGGACGTGTGCACGCATGCGTGAGTAAGAGCGGGTGCGAGAGAGGAAATATGGAAACTTTTGCTGCTTGAATGTACGACTCTGCCTAGGCACTACGGAGAAGTTTCTTAGCGCGTGTTGTATGCGTTTGTCCCTAGGCGTGTTGGCAGAAGTCGCGGGACGCGGTAGTGCTGAACTTAGCATCGCAAGTTGGCGGCTGGACGTAATTATATTTGTTCAATCGTGTTTTTTACTAATTAAAACAACGTGTCATTATTTCGCATTATTGGCGGCGCCTCCAAGACACCAAAGTGGCAACGGGGACATCAAAGCTAGAGCCCGGACTGGTCTGTCGGTTGGGGTTCGCCGAGGCCTGCGCGTGCCCCAACCCTCGGGCCGCCCTGCTTCCAGCTTTGATCCCCCCGCTACCGCTTGGGTGCCCTGGAGATCCTGCGCTGCCTGCTTTAATATAACATCAGGTGCTCTCCTGAGGCCTCCGTTTGCCGGTTACATGTGCGTTCCTGGAGCAGCGCTTGCAAAAAATACATTCTTTCTTCGCGACTTATACAACACCAGCCAGAACCTTGCCCCTTCAGACAAAGCGATCACCAAATGGGGCGTCCGTGCCCACTGCCTCACCGCGCGGGCAGCCAGCGGCGCAGCATAAAGAAACTGGACCGCACTCCGTAATGTCGGCATGCCTAGGGGACAACCACGTACTAAGAAACCTCCTCCGTTGTGCCTAGGCAAACTCACATATTAAAGGAGCCCTCACATTTTCTCTCTCGCACCTGCTCTTACTCGCACCTGCGCAGAAACGTCGAGCGCCTTCTGCAGTGATTCCGTTTGTTCGCTCTCGTTGCCTGTGCTTATGATGCTTATACTTATGACGGTTCTCTCAAGCATTTTTACGTCTTCGTTCACGAAAATTTATTCAAGAGCTTATTTCCTAGATGACAATAATTTCTCAAAGGCAACGCTACAACGCCTGTCGAAGGAGCTCAGACCAGCCCATTTCGGGTTTTTCATGTGCGGATCCACACTTTGCAGCGGTAGCTCACTTGACTAGTAAAAGCCTAAATGCAAAAACAGCATATAAAAATCCAGTTAGGATACCATACCTGCCGTGGTGCAACATGCATGTCACAAACAAACGCTGGCTATATATGACTTCTACAACATTTACCTTCATTTTAACCCGCTAAAACATTTTTGCTAACGATGAGCAGTTCACGGCAAAATATCGAATTTTTACGTTTCTTCACAGAAACGCTCGGCAGTACCACGAGGACTTAACACAGCAGCTTAGATTCTGCCAGCGCCACTTGTGTTTTTAACTACTGCTCAAAATTGGGCCGTTCTTCACTGGTTAAATTTTAATGATAGTAATTTTAAGTAAAGCTGATTGAGGCTTACAGCTGTTTGTGGCACACGGAAAGGAATGTGTCAATATCTATTCCCTTTCCGTGCTACACTTTCAACTCGCTTGTGCAATTTACTGGTGCTTCTTGCTTGAGAAACATACATGACGAATCTGTTTGGAGAACTAATACAGGCTGTTCGGGCCAAATATGTGAATGAAATATGCATTTTGGACCCTATGGCTGTAGCCAGCAAGTAGCCGAAGCCTCATTCATTAGTAGTGTGGGACATATTGAATATATTATTCCCCAGTGGAGGTCAAAAGTCACGTGAATCTGTGTGAGGCTTGTGGTGTCTTCTTTATGAGGCGGGTATGCGAGGTTCTCTTTTATGTACGGATGAAGCGAATAGTTCTCAGTTTGTATAGTTAAACAACGCAGAATCGAGACATGGTGAGGCAGAATCTTAATTTTTCTTTTCAAGGCACCCTAAGCTGCGCTGTAGCGCATCGAGTATACGTTAGGCGTTGCAATTGGTGCTGTAGAGAACTACTTCACGGTTTCAATTCGAAGTTGTAGTGAACGAACTGCTGGGTTCCGCGGCCAATGGGTGCCTCGCCATAACGACAGTTGGTTGCTTCTGTTGCGGGAGGGGTGCGCCATATTTTCGATAAAGGCTAGTGTGGGCCACTATGAAACATTTCATCGCTTGCATTTTGGTTCTCGATCTTAACCACAAAATTTTCTTTCAGGTGATTTCTGCTACGGTATTCGTGAAGTATATACGTCCTATACATGATGCGCTGTCGTGTTAACAGCCAATGCGTTTTCTGGGTGCCTGTTTCAGGGAACGGTGAAAGTAGTAGCAAACCTTTCCGCCTAACTCTTTCTTTTAGATATTAGTACAGTGGCCACATTTGACTAAAACAACTCGCCAGAGTAATAAGAATCATGATGAAAGCTTCGCTGGACAGTGTCCTAACACGAATTTATAGTGTTGACACCAAATACCAAGATTTCTCTTCCATGTAAAATGCAATGTCTCTCATAGTTAAGGACTAAGGTAATGCTAAGTGTTTAGAGGCGCAGCATACATAACTTCACGTGTTGAATTTGCAGACATTCATTTTAATCAAAATTTATGGACAGACACGGCGCATGTATGCATTGCAAAACCTGTAGACCCCTTCAGTGCTACATAGCTTGCGATATCTAAGTCGCGAATTTTGACGACTCGCGCGGCTTTGCAGAAGAAAGTGCGGTTCAGGCATGGCAGCAGAAAAAATTTCGAGGACGCCTAAGCTTCGCATTTAAGAGTGGGACGCGATAGATTTCAAAGATCCCTAACTGCTTGTCACGCTTCCCGGCAACCGCAGCTTTCTTGCGGTTGCGCGGAGGCGAGCGTGATGGTGTTGTTGCAAGGAACCCAGCGGGCTGCGCCGCACGGAAACGGTGTTTGTGTTTGAGTTTCTGCGCAACAGAATTATGTTTACTGGTATATTCAAAACAAACTCCGAATCTATCATGTCTGTATGTTCTGTTTAGGTCGTACTTTGCGATTTTTCTTACCTATCTTACTTTGAAGAATTCAATTAGTTCAGTAACGCATTTGGGCCACGCGGAGTGCCTGTTGTGGTTCGGAATACTTTTTCGCCAAGCGACGTCCGACGCCAACATCGGAGTTTTTGCAACATGGGGCCCTTAACGCTTTGCGTTAATAATCCGTCATATCCTTCAATAATTACGGCTCGAGCCACCAATACCCCAAGGATGCCCGAAGGGAACGAGCGGCGTCCTGCCCGTGAAGTCACTCGCGGGAGAGCGCCACTCCAACTTCTGGAACATGGCAACAAAGAACGTCAAGCGGAAAGTCAGAGAGGCTGAGGTAATCACATGGGTGGCGGCAATGGAAAAATTGGAGGACGCTTAAGCTTCGCCTTCAAGAGTGGAACGCGACAGCGTTCCCGTCGACCCGCCAAGGAGTGTAAGACAATGGTCTACAGGGCAGCCGTCACTTACGAGGCGCCCCGCATCGGACGCGGTGAGCGTCGAGCCATATGGTCGAGCAACGCGGCGTTCGGCGCAGCAACGAAACGTGCGCCTGAGCAAGCGAAACGAACCAAAGAACTCGGTATCTCGGAGGGGGAAATGATGCACGCCAGCCAAACGTCGTGATCGGCACGGGCAGAGAGAGATAGACAGATAGTGATCTAAAGAAAGGAAGGACGCTTGATTCTGCTGAGGGAGCAAGGCGAAGCGTTGTCAGGGGAGAGAGAGTCCGGACAACGACCCCCCTCGCACCGGTCCTTCCACAGCTCCAACGCGCGCGTGGCGCGCCATCTGTTGAGGCAGCGCCCTACATGGAGAGGAGGGGGCCTTCTGTGTTTGCCGCAAGATGGCTCTGCGTGTGCGGAAAGCGCAGAAGAAATGGAGCGGAAACGGACTTCGCTACTCGTGTAATTGCGACTTCTGTAAGTTACATGTTCATAATTACCGATATACACTGCAGTATAACTTTCCACGGCTCGTTTCGAAGGCAACACCGCATTCACTAGAGGCGCGTTTGTACCGCTTGGAAGCATCAAACTCGTGGCTGAGTGGTAGCGTCTCCGTTTCACACTCCGGAGACCCTGGTTCGATTCCCACCCAGCCCATCTTGGAAGTTGCTTTTTATTTATAAAGTGCCTGCCGTGATTTATCGCTCACGGCCAACGCCGCGGACGCCGACACCCGACGCCGACGACACCGGCTTTTCTGCGACACGAGCTCCTTAACGCTATCGCGTTAAAAGAAACCTGCTATGAGTAAATGCTTAGAACAGGGTGAAAGTACGTGTCCACAGTAGAGATAAGTAAGCGGCGATTAGAAGATCGTTGTAAGTAGGGAAACGACAAACAGAGGCGTGCAAAAACAAAGTTCACAATAGGGGTTCAGAAAGTTCGGTTATGTGAATCAATCGTGAGTTTCTTTTTACCCTTTTCTTTTTTTTCGTTTTAACATAGGTAGGACATTAGGCAATATAATAACAAGAGCTTGGTGGTGCAACCCACCAAAGGGGACGCTCATAACATCCATACATCCACCCATCCATCCATCCATCGAAAGGATCATCTGGAAAGGACTAATGGTGCCAGCGCTAATGCCATTCAGTGCTTAGAATCGGATATCTTGCCTGGGTTGGAGAGAGAAACAAAGAGGGAAATGTAGGGAGGTTAACCAAGGATGTGCCCGGTTGGCTAATATACGCTTGGGGAAGGGGGAAAGGGAAGAACATATAAGAAGAGAAAAGAAAAATAATAGTCAGTCCTTCACAGTCAGTCGCGAATCTGTTTGGAGAACTTTTTGTTAGATACGGGACCTTTTCCTTAGCCTCCTTCGAGTTCACCAGACCACATCGAATCGCGCCACAGCTAATTGAGGAGCGCAGAAGCACGTATACCACATTCCCGAGACGCGGCACGTGCAAACAAGTTGGCGGCCCCCACCTCGTACGCCGCATCTGGAGCTATTCACAGTTTGACTCTTCCAGAAAGTGTAGCGGGAGCCTGGCATGGTGTTAACAGAGCCTGGCGCTGTTCCAGGTAACGTGGGTCCCGAAGCAAGACCGCTGTAATGCACCATGAAGGCCTGGCAGCTATCCCCCCATCCGCCTTTGTGAGGGCACTTGCAAGCCAGCGAGGCAATACCGCAGGGAGAAGAAAGCCCTCGGACAATTGGGGCCCAAGGAGCGACCCTCTCCACCTTGGTGACGGTAGTTGCAGACCGGGACGGCAAGACCGCAGAGAGAAGTAAGCACTCGGACAATTGGGGACCAAGGAGCGACCCTCTCCGCTGGGTGTGACACAATCGCACGGGCGCCTACCATTGGCCGAAAATGGCGTCACCTGAGCGGGCTCGCCGATTGGCCGAACGTGACGTGACTTCGAGACACCGAAGGGCTTAAAAGACACAGACTGGGAGCATTCCTAGAGCATTCCTTGATTCATCTTTTTCGAGCTTCTTGCCACGGGCCGCAGCGTCCGAGTTACTGCCGGCCCGTAATGACTCTATGACTGTTAATTTCTTTGTCGTCTCACTGTGAATAATGTAAGTAAACCTCCCGTTTTTCATCCCGACGTCCTCCTCAACTCCGACACCATCCACTGTCACAAGCGTTCATACAATACAGTGTCCTTCAAGAAACGCAGAAGGGCTTTTGTGGCCTTTTCAATTCAGGAACGCATAGGCCATGGTCCAAGGATCTTTTCTTTTGAGAAGTTAACCAAAGATCGGTAGGCCGGTTGGCTTTGGGAGCCCACAGTAAAACCACAAATGAGGCAGTGCAGGGTGACATGGGTTGGGCCTCTTTTGAAGTCTGAGAAGCACAGAGCAAAATTAGTTTTGAAGAAATACTCAGGAACATGGATGAAAATAAATGGCAGCTAAAGTGCACAAATATCTGTACTTGAAAAGCGTGGACAAAGAATGGAGGAAGAGGTCAAGAAAGTTGGCAACTAAGTACAATTGAGCTAATTGAAACTGAAAATAGACGATCGGGAGTCTTTTTTTTTTTATGAGGTTTTACGTGCCAAAACCACTTTCTGGTTATGAGGCACGCCGTAGTGGGTGGACTCCGGAAATTTGGACCAACCAGGATTCCTTAACGTGCACCTAAATCTAAGTACATGGGTGTTTTTGCATTTTGCCCCCATCGAAATGCGGCCGCCGTGGCCGGAATCGGGAGTCACCGGAAAGAAAGTGAGAGAAACAGACAGTTAATTGGATGCAGCACGAATGGAAACAAAAATAACTACAAGAATTTACAAAAATGAGAATAAAGAAATCGGAAGGGAAAATCTGTACGATAACACAAAGGGCGATGCCTTGCTATTTGAGGCTCGAGCCAGTTGCCTATCTGCAGCAAGTATTCGGAGCAATTATTCAGAAATAGATGAGGCATGTCTATGCTGCAGGAGAAATCCGGAGATCGCTCAGTACATCCTAACGGAATGCGAAGAGATTCATCCAGAGGGAACCGTAGGTAACGTACGCCTTCCAGAAGCGCCTAGGTTTAAAGGGGCCCTGAACCACCCCTCGGGCTTGGTGGAATAACATAGTATGTGGTGTTGCGACTCGGGGTTCGAAGACGTGGGATCCTCTTTCCTCGTGGAAGGGTAAGTGAACGTGAGGCTGGGTCCGATATTCAGGACGTTGGACAGACACGTATATATTTGCATAGGTACAAGAAAATGCAAATAAATACAGAACAGTTGATGATGAAGTTGTAGTCCTCGATCACTCCCGCCATCCGTAGCTCCTTTTATGCCTCGCGTGATCTTTGTTATTCACTTCCCCCAATCCGGTGCCAGGGGGCCGATGACATCAGGTCCCACCAATCCGGAGGTAGGTCGCCCTTTTCGCTGACGCCGATCGTACTCTGAGAGGTGATGGATGGATCACCGCACTGAGCGCGTCTCTGGCTTGGGAACGCCAGTTTGTGCTGCTGACAGGTGACAGCCGTATCATTGCTAATTGCTGAAACCTCTCATAAACGAGGTATTCCCGCGCTGGTCATAATCCATCCGTGTCGAGAACCATTTTGACGAGGCCGTCGGCCCATTCCCCACAATCATGCGAGCCGTGGCCGAGGGGTGTCGCGGGGCGAACGGCCGATCACAACAGTGGGTAGCATATGCTGCTGTGAATATCTCAGCCAAGTTTTGCTGCTGTACACGGAGCGTGGAGCTCGCAAGCGGATCGTGAAGTCGCCTTTCTCTTAAGCGCTCTCTTTTCCACAAAAGGCCCTGTCCTCACTTTTTTAGACGCACTATTTCGTCATTCCCTTAGACGGCTGCTTTGGCCGATAGCTGACAAAGCTGCGGTCGGCTGCGTGGCGTAGATACCGCGACCGCCTCGGGGTGCCGCCACGAGTCCACTGGCTAAGCTGACTAGGGCTCGCTGAGGACAACCGCGTTTGGCTTATTAAACATAAGGCACACGTCGTAGGCACCAGAGGCGGAAGTCATGGCGTCTACGTTAACACCTAAAATGAAATTTGAACTGCGCGCCACGGTGACATTTAGATGGCGGAGCTTTGTGGGCACGCCCCGCTGAGCCGTAGCCTTCGCAGAGCAAGGAATTCAAGAAGGAAAGGGAGCACAGCGGAAGCGTGTAATCAGTGGAGGTCCAACTGCGCCACTTGCGCCATTCTGCTACAATTCGACTTGCCTGCTCCTGGTTGCGCCCACTGAAGTGTCATTTGCGCCAACCGCGCGAAAGTGCGGTATTTTCGCTTTTTTATGGCAATGCAATGTTTTCAGTAGGGTTATGCAACTATACGTACTCCACCACTCGAATCGATTTGTGAGCATTCAAATACAGTCAACGATTAACTTTTCGGATATGACCGAAAATTCGGACGCATTCGCGGCGCCGCCACCTACCCGGAGTAAATGTATATGAACGTCTAAAATTTCGGACGCAAAAAACCTTAGCCGTCTGATATTCTGCACTTTTTGACATAACCGCAGGTCCGAAACGGCATCAATCGAAGCCTTGAACCGGCGCTCTCGCACGCAGACCCGCTGGCAGCCGTAGCCACAACCGCGGCAACGCTAGGCCTAGCTACTTCGACGTTAGCTACCAAGCTTGATGTGCGGCAGGGGCGTAGCCAGGGGGGGGGGGGCTTATGGGGCTTCAGCCCCCCCCCCCCGAAATTTTTTTGCGCTGTCCATGCACCGCCGACCAAAGCGACCCCAGGCGCCGGAAATCACTCTGGATTTTGTCTAGAATATCTTTTTGACGCTCGAAAAGACATTTAACCGCGAAGATTGCAAACTCGGGCTGGATTTCGTGGCAACGCCCATACACCGGGTGTCACATAACGCCAAGCAGTCCCATCTGAGCACAAAGTTTCAAGGGCACTTTGATGGTGAGCGGGCTCGCCGCGGCATCTCACTGAGGCCACGGAATCTGCGGAGCGCATGGATATCAATTGCGAAACTTTATGGGTATAAATCTCATAAGCTCTTGATGTGAAAGGTGCATTGACATTTCCAAAGTTGTGCTTTAGATTTTCAATTGCGGAACTTTGTGGGTTTAATGTTGTTATAAACATTTGTCGCCAAAGGTCTATTGACTTTTCTAAAGTCTCACATCGGAACATAGAACGAGACAAGCCAAATCAACACACTAGCAGACGAGTTCACAAAGCAGGCAGCGAGGTCCAATGAGACGAAGCGTTGGGGTGGTTCATTTGTGCCGTCATGTCACATAAAAAAATATCAACATTTTTTTTAACCTACGCCAGAACGTCCATGTCAAGACACTAAAGCCAGCCAAAGTAACTACTTTCTTATTTATTTTTTCTACTCTGACATTTATTCGCGAGGGCACATTGAGGCTCTTCATTTTTTTTTGTTCTTGCTACCGTACCCGCGGGCTGCCAGAGCCAACCAGAGCGCATACGTTTTTCTCGTATGGCCCCGACCACCGTGCGGTGCACTTCGGTGCGCGTTCGGTTTGCTCTGGCCGAGTGGATTTTCACCGGACAGAGTTTTGGACGCTTTCTGGCTAGCAGACGAGAAAAAAACACAATGATCGCTCGCCGGCATCACTGTGGGGACTCGAAGGATTGCACCGCATTCCTTGAGCGGAACCTTTCCGGAAAGTCTTGATTCGCCGCTGTAGGATACTGAGCAGTATGCGTATTGTTCTCAGTGGACCAAGCGTCTCATGCTTTCTTCGGTATTCCTTCCGTAGCCCCATTAGGTGCCCGAAGTAGGCATTAGATTCTGGCCAACATACTTTCCTATGCGTTTTTTTTTTCATTGCGGTGCCTCCGCCTCGCAGAAAAGAAATACATTGTTGCGGCGCAGCGAATTGTCGCATGGTGAAAGTTCGATTTTGATACTTCTTTTGCGGAAAGTAATGGGTGACGGGACGCTTCAGTTGCCGGATACGTTTATTATATTATTGCGAAAGCAATTATATGGACACTCCAGGCGCATTCCTGCCATCGCCCTCATGTTTCATATAAAGTCCAAGGGTGATAACATCGTGACCACACGCTGCATGCTGTATGTGCGAGTGAAAGCGTAGGAGGGGAGGTAGAATGGGTGAGCCGACGATGGTGGCTCAGTCTTGTGTGCGCAAAGGAGAAAAGCGGGGAGCAAGCGCGCCGCCTTCCGTCGCGCGCAATACATTAGGAAGAGTGGGTGGAATGGGGGCGGAATCTAGGATTCTGTGAATCTATGATTGTGCAACATGTTTATTTGCTTTGTTTGACGCATTATATACAGTTACTTCTTACATACATAGACTCATTGGAGACTTATACGTATACTTAAATATCTTGTTGCGAGGTTTAGTGTATACATGCAGTGAACTTTGTTTCCAGTGACACTTTTTTGTCCTTTATCAAGCCGTATTCTCGCATTTGTATATCCCATTGTATCTTTGCATTTCTAATGTACGAGGGCGAGTCAAATGAAAGTGAGCCTACCTTAACCGCGCAATAATGGTTCGGTTCATTATCTGCAAGGCATGCGCGTAGGAGAACGGCATGTCTCATTTACAAAAGTGACACGCAGGTGTGAAGATAAATGTTCTTTAACGCTCTCATACACTGGGTTGAATATGGTTGCTTCACATAATGAACACTTCAAAAGTTGAACAGCTCGGTGTCGCGAAGTTTTTGACAGCTGAAGGTATTTCCAAAACAGAAATTAATCACCATATGACTGCCGTGTACGTTGAACACTTCATTTCATTGACCACTGTGAAGCGTTCGAGCAAACGGTTGAAAGGACGTTGCAAAGACATTCCAAGACCGGGCCAAAACCATCATGCAATCACCCCCCCCCCCCCCCACAGTTTCAAAGGTTCATGAGCTACTGAAACAAGAACGGAGGGTAAGCATCGATGAACTGGCAGACCGTCTGAACATCAGTCACGGTTCGGTTCACGCCATAATTCATGAGCTTCTCGTTTATCGGCTCTTTGGTGCGCAATGGATCCCCAAGATTTTGATCCATCGCGAGAAGACGGAGAAGTTTCGCGCTGCCTTGACCCATCTGATCGGGTATTACAATGAGGATGACGACTTCTTGTTTGGAACTGGCATCGGGAACGAACCTTGGTGCCACTACTACGAGCCTGAAACACGACGGCAAAGCTTACAGTGGAAACATTCGAATTTACCACGCTCAAAGAATGTAAAGGCCATCATTTCCGCTGGAAAAGTGTTGCTGACTCTTTTTTTCGATCGACAGGGTCCATTACTGATAAAATTTGCTAAATCTTGAGAGGCTATCAATTGTTTCCGATATTGTGAAACGCCAGAACGGCAGCGTGTCGCAATCAAGAACGAACAACATGGAAAATTTATGAATGGGGTCATCTTGTTCCACGACAATGCCTGTCCCCACGTCGCTTATGTGGTTAACACAAAACTGGCAAAGTTCAAGTGGGAAACGCTGCAACATCCGCCATACAGCTCAGACCTGTCACCTTGCGACTTCTACATTTTTGGGGCAACCGAAAAAAACAGCTCAAGGGAACCAGATACAGACTTTTCGAAGCAGCAACCCAAGGAGTTTTAGAAGACGGGAATCACGCAACTCGTTAGTCAATAGGACAAATGTCTGAATTCTCATGAAGACTACTTGTAAATAAAGTACCCCGTTGTTGGCTCATTCATTTGACTTGCCCTCATATATCTTGCAGAACTCCTGCTTTTTATACGTGCTCTGTGTCGCGACTTTAACTTCGGTGCAATCACTCACGATACACGACAAGGGACAGCTACTCCTGCGTAATACATTGCAACAAACGACAGCGTCATTGAGATTTTTCACTGGCCATTGCATATATACAAGAGTGTAAGCACGGTTCTTGAATGACAAAGTTTCATTAACATATTTGTTCTCAACTTGTTCAGTTCATTGCCTTTTAACTTTTCATATCAGCGGCATGCACTGCTTTCCTGGTTTCGAACTGATATAGTTCTAAAGCTCGTGTGATATTTTCTTTACTTAATAGACAAAAAACATGGAAGCATTGACGTCAGTTATGTTGGGCACAATTTTCGGCACATACGAGTATAAAATTTTATGAAGAAATACATATTTTACTTGTATTTACAGAGCGTAGCTTTCAAGAATTCGTTTGCAGCATCTTTGGCAATGACAATGTAGTTATTATTCATGTATTTGATCTCTCGATAAATTGTTTAAGAGGAAGCTTTAGCTCGGGCCCAATCCGACGCGGCCTATTCGAATACTTGTAAAACGCAGAAACGCTTTTCTGAGATAATCCTGCTAATCGCTTTTATTGAAATTGGTTGCGTTTGGGAGAGAAAGTTAAATCCTAGTGTCTGTTGGAAACAGAACTTCGATTTAGGGCCTGAATTTTGTTTAAAATATTTTGAAAAATTCGAAAGTTTGAAAAAATAGAAGCACGACGTTTACAAACTAATAGCTATGCATGAAGAACAGATATTGTGGTTCTGTAAACGGCATTTATTGTCACAGTCAAAGCGGACAAGTTTGCTGTGTCAATTTGTATCTTACGTGAATTGGTTACGTTGTGTACAAGGGTTCTGCAAAAGCCGTATTTCCACAATACTAAATTTTTTTGAGATTCATGTGTAGCATATCTATTTTGTCCGCTGCAGATGTACTATTAGATGCAATTCACAGAATTGTGATATCATTTATCATTGTTGAGTCACGGAGTTTTAAACTTGATAGTTTCGTTTTCTGAAAATTTTCAATTTCGGCCAATTTTTAATAAATAATTGACCGCCTAAATTAAAAATTCGAAACCAGTAGTCACTAGAATTATACTTTGTCTTTTAAATGCAACAAACCTCCTCAAATTTGGTGAAGTAGTTGCAGGGAAAAACGAATTCCCCTTCTACATGTACTCACATAGGAGCACCAGGCCTAAAGCTTCCTCCTAAGGAGGAGGCTGAGCTGGAACGTGCAGCTATATATATATATATATATATATATATATATATATATATATATATATATATAGGGCCAGTGGCGTAGCCCCCCCCCCCCCCCCCCGAAGAAAATTTCTGGCTACGCCACTGATGTGCGGCGCCGTGTTTTTCATTGAAACGATTCGCCGTTGTTAGTAATGGCGCCGACTCCACCTTTGTATTCCTCCAGTGGTACATGTTGCTGGGCTAGTCGGTTCATATCGCTGAGTAGACCATAAATACGATCGCTTGGCCAAACAAGGAAGGACGGAAGGGAAGGTGGCGCTCCCTCTGTTCCCTTCCGTCCTTCCTTGTTTTCGCGCGATCATATATATGGTCTCAGCAATTTGTAATCCTCGCCAATGGCATCAAAGCTCGGAAAGTACGACGCGTTGCATAATGCCAGTTCTCGAAAGTCAGCTTCGCCTCAATACGAAAGTGTTACGCGGTGAAGCATACCAAAAGCGGTAAGGGGCACCGGTACGAGCACCGTTACGCCTGATAAGTGTACTGGCAGGTCTTTAGAGTTTTTTAGAGCTTTAGGTGCATATCTTTGTTCTCGTTAGCCTACAAAACTGTATTGTTTACAAAATTAAGTTCCTTGTCTACCCAAATATCAATGTTTGCAACATAGCGTTTGCAACCACTTTCTGATTATGAGGCACGCCGTAGTGGGGGACTCCGGAAATTTCGACCACCTGGGGTTCTTTAACGTGCACCTAAATCTAAGTACACGGGTGTTTTCGCATTTCGTCCCCATCGAAATGCGGCCGCCGTGGCCGGGATTCGATCCCGCGACCTCGTGCTCAGCAGCCTAACACCATAGCCACTGAGCAACCACGGCGGGTCGCGTGCATGGTATACCGCCCGTGGGAAGCTTAATTGGTTGCTGTTGTCTTTATGCCTTGCTTCACAGCGCTTACTTATTCCTGTTGAACTGTTATTGCTATTGCTGTTGAGTAAGCGCTGTTGAACAGCGCTTACTTATTGCACAGTAATAACAAGCTTCCCCAAATGGCTACAGATTACTGCTTTACTACTCTAAGTGTTCCAAAAAGACCATTTTTTTTTCTGCTCCGAAACTGCCCCAAAATGCTGGTGTGGCTGCTCCTAAATTGCTCCCGAAATGTCATTTTTTCTGCTCCAAAACTTGCTCCAAGTCCTAAACTAGCTGGACCACCACTGCGTGTTTGATTGCCAATAACTCAGCTTCTGCTGAGCGCATTGAAGTACTTTTAGCGGCAAAGTATTGCTGAAATCGCCTATTTTCACTCCAAATGCATATCTCCACTTCGATAAAAAGTGATTCAGGGCCTCTTTAAAGTGGACGGAAGCATCAACCGGTGAGCAGTCGAGATAAGCAAGATACGTTTAGAGCATTGGTGGAAAAAAAGCAGGAAAGAGATTGATACGACCGGATCTCTTACAGTCATGGCTAGCGGTAGATTTTGAAGGAAAAAAAAAGTTAGGCAGATGTAACAAAAAATGCTAGATAAACAAAAAAATGTATAGCATACCTGATTAAATCAAGCAGGCCAGGTGACTATTTCTCACCGCTCCGTTTCAAAGGGGATGCCATTAAGTCGCCATCATCAGTCGCTATCAGTGTAGTGCTACTGTAGTGCCGCGCAAGACGTGTTCTGCCAATATTGCTAGGAGATGGCGCCACAGTACCGCGCGTCGTCCGTTCACTTCTTTATCTTCGGTCAATACTTTTCACCGGCTGACCAATGTTAAACGTTATCCCTCGACGCACGACGCGCTTGCGTGTATCAGGGGCGGAATTCACCAAGCTGCGCTGTTCGTACGCAATTTCTTAACCAAAAAGTTACGCTGAGATAAGGGTGTAACCGAAGTGGTAGAGCATTTAACTTACGGCATCGTGCGTGAGAGAGGAGGAAGCAAAGCTCGGATTAAACAAGAAATGAAAGAAGTGCGGCAAACTGATAACGTGATCGCACGTCATGCATATGTAGTTGAGGCTATATTCTTACGGCAAATCACTGTACACCTTAATTCCTTTTCCGGGCTTGTGCTACAGCGCCGACAAGCACAACCACGCTCTCCCGTTCACCGCACCGGCGTCAAAATAATTTCAGTGGAAGTGTTAGGCATTCTTCTCACATATCTGCAGGAGACAGGACTAATGGACACATGATTACATACTTGGTGCAGAAAGAAACGCTTTGTCGGAGCAATTTCCGATCAGGTCTGCCAGGCTAACCCCGCCTGTACACATCACCACCATTACCGTATTACAAAGCGACTGAATGTCTTTATTAGTGGCACGAGCATCGAGTGTGTGGTGTCTTAATGTCTCACAGGAGTACCGACCACCGCGGGTTCGAGCTTAGCGAGCCAGAGGGCCGCGTCAGCCGTCAGCCTCTAGCGCTGCTGCGCGCGAGCTCAGGCCACAAGGGGCTACCGAGCGACGCACGTAAGAACACAGTATTGCCCTAAGTTGACGGAAACCGTTTATTGTCTCCAACGGCACCCAACACTGCACGAACGCCCGGTCCCGGGGCGGCGGGGAACCAAAGGGGTCCCGCACCAAGGGCGAAAAATACAGTTAGGGGCGCCTGTAGCACGTCGCTGCGAGAGCACGGGCTCAAGCTGGGACGCGCCGCTAGGAAAAGTCCCGGCGGCTATGCTACTTGCTCTTGCGATAACCGATGGGCCAACTCGCGAGAGCTCGGGCAATCTCCTTCGGCTTGGGCCTCCGATGAGTGCGGCTCGGCGTGGTACGACCTCGCGCGAGCACTAGGCACCCGTTCTTCGGCTTAGCGTCGGGATAGGAACAACACGAGGTACGCGCTCCCCGCACGGGCAAAGGCACCGTGCGTGAGCTAGTCACAAAGGTTTCGGCGGACGAGAGGAAGCATGTACGTACTGGGTGCCGTCCCAAGGAGCAAGAGAGTCGCTACCGTCACGGCAGTAGCCACCAGGGGCCGCTCCCTGACGTCACTAGCTCCGCCCTCACCGCGACCACCGCGAGTGGAGCGCCACCGCAGAGAACTGGTTCGGAGCGAGAACGAGGTGGCTTTTAAGGATTGCAGACATGGGTGAAAAGCGCCCGCGCAATGGCGCGTCGAATTCCCCAAATCCCCACAAGTGACACTCGTGTTTCTTGCGCAGCACTTCTGACGACCGAGGACGAAATTAAAAATAGATCAGACAAAAAGAGAAAAATTGTACAGTACAAAATTCATGGGTTGGATTATAGATATGATATCAGAGCATAAGTTTAGTTACAAGTTGAGTTACTGAAGTGTCTGGAACAATTACAATTAATTAGAAATCACTGATTACCGCACACCAAAGCACAGAATCGTAGATATTAGAGACCCGCCACGTGAGCACGACTTTGGCGAAATTCCTGGAAACCCGGAAGTAGAATGACATCACCAATGACGTCCCACACAAGAAAGTGGCATGCTATTTAACCGGCTAATTAATGGAAAACAGTTGCCTGGCATAGACTGAACATCTGCCTAGCAAAGCAGATGTGACATCACTCTCTCCTCTCTCGCATCTCTCTTGGCGGTCATCTGCTAGCTCGCAACAGCTGCGCGCGCGCGCGCGCTCGGTACATGCTCTGACGTCAGCACCGGAGAGGGTGCGTAAGGTGCGCTTCGTGCGTCGCTCGTGTAGGAGGCCCGCCAGGTTGCACGTGTTGCGTTTCCTCCTCGCCCTGTCACCGGTAGGGTGGTTCAATTTGCTTAGAAATTCACCAATAATATACATAACCAATAAACGAGATACCGAAACCGAAACGAGTAGCTCCTTCGTGTGACGTCACGATGAGTCGGTGACGTCAGATCCTACACTACCATAATGTAAACATGCGGAGCGCATGATAAGCACGCACTACACGTGGCGCTAAAGCCAAAGAAGCGAAGCTGATGATTTCCCCTGACGACACAGGAAGCTTTTACAGATTTTCCGAACTAGACGGCGGCGTTTCAGCGACGATTTCAGCGACAGTGGCGGTGTAGTCTCTCACGTCAAAAACACAGGGTAACCAGTAGAAAGTCGTGAGTGGGGAACGCAACCAATCTTTAAGATTAATTCATAGGAAAACTAAATGACCTGCAGCTATATTGTTTGACACAGATAATCAGAGTTGCCCTTTAACCTAGAGAACACCCACGATGAGATGCGAGTGCCACTAAGAGACACCTAAGTCAAAGATTCAGGTCGCCTACCATTTTTTTCGATACTAACTGCGCAAATGAAAAAAAAAACATAAGAAAGCTCCATAATATATAGTTTGTATGGCCTCAAGGCAAGGGGCCCAGCACCTGTATACGTTCACAGGTATGGTATGCGGTCGCGCCGCACACGGTTGCAAGTGGGGTTCTAACGCCGGTCACAGCTCCCTTGGCAGCCGGCACCGTCTAAGGGGATGGTCAACGATGTCGCCAAACGCAAACCGACGACGAAACGCGCGCACCCTTCGTATAGGATCCCTGTAGAGGGCAGGGAGAACTATGAAAGCAGCCCTAAAGGAGAAATGCAGAAAGAAGCAGTGGCTACCGACACACTTCAAAATTATGACAGAAAACTTCACTACGTAACATCCACAATTGCAAGTTTCGCTGCCTATGACACTTTGACATCGCATCAGCGTTTATCGCTTCTTTTTGGCTTCTCCTCAGCTGATAAAACACGATGATTCCTCGCACCACGTCAAGAGTTTATTCTTGCAGCTTCAGGCGGCCGCATTCCGCCAGAGGTGAAATCCACAAAGGCGCGCGTACACATCAATTTTGGAGACCGGTAATAAACCATAGGTTGGTGATGTAAGGGCATGGAGCCCCCAGCTACGCTGTCTGGCATAGCCCAAGTGGCACCTCATAGAGCTCAAGGCTAATCAGTCAATTTCACCGCGATGTTCAACGCCAGCGCTGACATCAATTTACCAGCCTGCTAAGAACGCACGCTCGAGTGCACGTCAGAATAATGCGAAGCACCGTACATGAAGCACATAGCGGTTAAACACTCTAGCTGATTTCATATCAAATTTTCGATTTTTCGACACTGACGTACTTTGTTTATAACAGTCACTGCACATATAGTACGATGCCAAGGTGGGGGTGGTGGTGTCCAATCGACGCCTGACGCCGTTCTGTAAACATGCGAATATGGCATCGCAGTACGAAGCTAACTGCGGCTCAAGAGCAACAGTCCGTTAAAATTCCACAGAAATTTCGTACGTTGTAAAATGTTATCAGCGTGCGTTCATGTTCACTGCAGGACTAAGGCCTCTCCAACCGATCTCTAATTACTCCTAACCTGCACTACCCGATTCCAAGTTATGCCTGCAAGTTTCCCGATTTCATTACTTCGCCTAATTTCCCGCCGTCCTCGACAGCACTTAGTTTCCCCTAGCATCCACTCTGCATTTCTAGTGGACCACCGATTGATTATCTGCCCTATGAGTTACGCGACCCGCTCATGGCAGCTCCAATTTTTCCTCTTAATCGATAGTGTCTGCTAAGAATTACATTGCTACGCGCGCGGGAAGAGCTCAAATTTCAAACCAATTTGCTTAAAGGGCCCCTCACCAGGTCTGGCCATTTCCAGCTGACACGCGCAGGGCGTAAAATGCGCGCTAACGATCGTGTCTGCTAAGTATTACATCGCTATACAGGCGCCGAAAGAGCTGAAATTTCAAACCAAACGCCGTTTGTCTAAAGGACCCCTCACCAGGTCTGGCCATCTTCAGCTGACAAGTGCACGGCATAAAATGCACGCTAACGATTGTGCCAGGTGAGTATTACATCGCTATGCTCGAAGAAAGGGCTGGAATTTCAAACCAAACGCCGTTTGCTTAAAGGGCACCTCACCATGTCTGGCCATTTTCAGCTGACACACGCAGGGAATAAAATGCGCGCTAACGATTGTGCCTGCTAAGTATTAGATCGCTACGCGCCGCGGAAAGAGCTGAAATTTCAAACCAAACGCCGTTTACTCTTCTCGCGGGCGCCGCGCTCCCAGTCGGAGAGTCGACGTCAATCACTAGTGCTACGCGCTGCGGCGTCACTCTGTGACACGTGACTTCGAGAATTATTCAAGGCAACATTATATATTTGCTTAATTTGTTGCTTCAATAGACCAATGAACATTTAGAGAAATAATAAATCACATAAACCGAATATCTGCGTTTTTTTTTTTACTTCGACATGTACTTCCGCTTCGTCTGCTTGTTTCCACGTCGTGCAGTCGCGCGCGCAGCGAACTGTCATTTTCTATCGTATTCCAGCGCCGCGATCATTCTCTTTCTTCCTTTCGCGCTTGTCTCAGTGCTTGCGATGGCACTGACTTATACTGCTAATCAGGTGTTCTCGTGCGCAGCGCGCAAAATCGTCCGCTGCGCGATACCGTCACACCAGAAGTGCGCCATTCCGCAATAACGCGCAAGAATATATATATGCACGCACTGTGGCAATCGACGTAAGCGAAGCTTTTTGTGCTGTTCGCGTTTATTGACGACAATTAGCGGTGATGTTGACGGCGCATGCTTAATTTCTCAACTTTTAGTCCAACAGGAGAGTGGCACGCGAGTTGATGTCAAACTTTGCCTTGCGTGCACCACTGCTGTTTGGGCAGTACACAGAACACACAGGGGGAGATGTTTGCTTCATTCTTCATAACCTCTGAGAGGGTTGAACATATTCGTTGCCTCATACGGCACATCGCATCGGGGCAGGCTTATTAAACTTTAACCGAATTTCGGGGCTCTACGTGCCAAAACCGCAAGCAGATTATGAGGGATGCCGTAGGGGTGGACTCCAGATTAATTTTGACACTGTGGTGTTCTCTAACGTGTCCCTAAATGTAAGTGCACGAGCGTTTTTTTTTTATTTCGCTCCGATCAAAATCCGGCTGCCGCCGCGGGAATCGAATCCGCGACATCGAGCAATCCTATAGCCGCGTAGCTACCGTGACGAGCACAGAAGTGTTGATTTGACGTACGACCACTTCAGTGTGCCGCCTACGGCGATTTAATGCGGATTTGCGTCTGCATGGACTACGTCTCGCGTCGCTTTTATTTTTTTTTGTACCGCCCTTCCCCGCTGTATGGGGACTGCGAGCGAAGTGTGGCAAGGCCGTTACGTACTAGTGTCGCGACTGCGTCGGTTCTACCCATTCTGTGCCTCCTCTCGCCGCTCCTCTCTGCCATTCTATCTAGCTTCTCTCTGGAGTTGCACGTTAGTAGAAAGGTAAGCGCTACATTTCAGCAATGCTTTTGCAGGGGTCACGAGTAATTAAAGCTGTGAAGAGGCTGATGCAGCAACGCCCAGGGAGCTCCAGAGGGCATTGTGCACATTCGACGCGGTGGGAAGGTCTAAACGAGTTTCTCGCGTCGCCTTTACTCTCTGCCGCGCTCCTGACATGTGTACACACACTCTGAACCACTCTACGACGCAATGTGTCAGACAGCAGCAGTAGCAGCATAGCAGCAGTGGGAAAGTCGAAGGAAGGTGCAAAAACTCCGCTTTAAAGCAGAAAGCGGCGCCCGTGACGTATTCGTCACGCGATCATCCTGTTCAGGTATGGGAAAACGCAGAGAAGAAATTTCGCTTGCGAAGGCTACACGGGGAAAGTAGAGAGAGTGTCTATGTTCGCGCTGATGCTCGCCTCCTGAAATCATGGTTTCGCGGCACTTCGAATATTTCCATCTTAATTACTAATGAACTCATTCGAAAAATGCTTGCGGTAGAACACTCCTTACGGGCACGTAACACCTCTCTGCGTATATTCAAATTTACTAGGTTGCCTGGCGAGAGGCCCTTCAAGGTCCGTGGCGTGGATTCGATCCTGGCCGCGGCGGCCGTATTTCGCTGGAGGCGAAAAAAAAAGGAACATTGCTCGTGTACCTACATTTATTTAGGTAGACGTTAAAGAACCACAGATGGTTAAAATTAATCCGATATCCGATGTCCCTACGACGCACCTCATAATCATATTGTTACGTGAATGCGACAAGTAATTATTAAAGGGAAAAATCAGACATCCACTTGTTCGTAGCAATTGCTACAAACGAAACCCATGTGGGTTCCTCGAAAAAAAAAGCCTCGTAGTTGAACAAAATTTTGTCCGGGCCTGGTACTCGAACCCGGGACCACCGGGATTCCGGGGCAGCCGCTCTACCATGTGAGCTAACCAGGCGGCTAACAAAAGGCCGGGCAAAGTTGAATTTGTCAACTGGAAGCAAAGGCAAGAGTTAGCCGTAATAGTTCTGCGGAAACCCGCAAGGTAGAGAGAAGTAATTAATGAAGGGAAAAATTCGCAGCAATTGCTGCGAAGGTCTGTGAGCCGCCTGGTTAGCTCAGATGGTAGAGTGGCTGCCCCGGAAAGACGGTGGTCCCGGTTTTGGGTACCGGCTCAGGACAAATTTTTCTTCAACTGCAAGGCTTTTCTTTTGAGGAACCCGTATGGGTTTCCTTTGTAGCCATTGCTACGACCGGGTGGATGTATGATTTTTCCTTTATTAATTACTTCTCTCCACCTTGCAGGTTTCCGCAGAACTATTACGTGAATGCAACAAGTGTGCTTTTGACGCGAAAAAACCCCCAGCATTGAAGGTCCGTGACAGAGGCCGGTTGCGGGACGCGAGGAAAGACCGCTTTGCATCTCTTACCATGTTGCCCTATTTCGTTATGCCTATTCACCAGAGCTACGCTTATTATACAGATTCCCGCAGTGTGTGGTATGTACATGATTTTAACACGGAAGTGTTTTGTGCCGATGTTAACCATCAGCTTCCTGTAACGGACGTGACGTCGGCACGAACGCACAAAATATGCTCTCTTGACAGTGATGGCGCCGCCATCTAGGAGCGATGAAGGGAAGTACGGCATCATGACACTAACAAGCGCCGACAGTGAGCGGCTCAGTAGTCTCAGCACAGCGGAGGTACAGTGAATACGCCGTAGCGAAGACCCCAACGCGGAGTAGCCAGAGAGAAACCTATCATGGTGTAGCCTGCTGTAGGCGGTGTAGGCCTTCTGCTAAGGTGACGACGCAGTTTCCACACATGGATGTGTCTTTCGCGTCCGATTAGCCTGGCACGCCTCGTGGCCTGCGGAGTGCAGCTTCAACATCCACCAGCAGTGCTTACGCGCCACCTGTCACGATCCGCCCGCGTTCGTGAACAAGGGCGGGCTCGAGGCACCCTGCGCAGCGCGGTGGTGACGAACGACGACTGACTGCCGAGCAGCTGTGCTCGCCGGTGTTTATTGGTGCGGTGACCACTGTTGCCTAACTGCGCCTGGCAGGCCACCGAGTCTGGCGGGCCAACGAAGATTATGTACGAGGGGACGTCATATGTTTGCTAGACCGCTAGACCCCCTTACCCCCAGTTCGTTAACAAAAAAAAATAATAAATAAACTTCTAAATTCAATATACGAGGCTCTGCCTCCGTCCTAGCCGGGTCAACAGTGCCTGCTACCCAGGCGAGTAACGGTCCGGTGGCCTTGGCCGTGGAGTAGTCCGCCTGGGAACCGGTGTTGACGGGCCGGGTGTGGCAATGCCGGGTGATGCCTGAGCCAGCCTCGCTCCATCCGAAGGGTCCGTAGTGGTCGGCCTTGTGAGTGGTGCCGGGCTCGACACCGGCCCAACGGGCGCCGCACCACTGGCAACGCTTGCCGCCTCCGAGGTGGGCGGTGCTCCGCTGGAAGCGACTGGTGTTGGCGCTAGTCTTCCTGCGGGCTGAAACTCTGAAGTGGCAGTCGAGGGTGCTGGCCAGGTCCCGAGGCGAGGCCTAACATGGTCGGCGTGTCTGTGCCATGTGGCCCCGTCTGGCATGCGGACGAGCATGCGATGAGGCGCTGGCAGGAAACACCACCTTTCCGGTGGACGAGGGTGGGCCAGGACGGAAGTTCCTGGCGAAAATTGGAGCTCCCTACTCTGGCAAAGGCCCGGGTCGGCACCCTTGGTCAGCAGCCAGCTTCTGCTTCAGCTGCTTCAGGAGCACTGTGGATCGGAGGTCCGGATGCAAGACGTCCAAGGGTGTCTTCACCATCCGACCCAGCAGGAGCTCACAGGGGGCACGGCCAGTGACGTGTGGGGTGATCCGGTATTGGAACAGTATCCGGGCAATCTGCATCCGGAAATCCCCAGTCTGGCTCTTCTTGAGCTTGTCCTTGATGGTTTGCACCACCCGCTCGGCTGCCCCATTCGAAGCAAGGTGGTACGGCGGAACCATCATCCGGCGGATTCCGTTCTTCGTCAGCCAAGCCAAGTATTCTGTACTGGCGAAAGCAGGACTATTGTCGGACACGATGACGTCCGGCAACCACTGGGCGGCGAAGACCTGTCGTAGCGCTGCGATGGTCGCGCCTGCTGATGGAGTGGTGACAGGCAGAGCCTCCACCCACTTCGAAAAGGCGTCCACCACCACCAGGAAGTAATGGCCCTTGAAGGGTCCTCCGAAGTCCACATGCAGGTGGGACCAGGGTCTCTGTGGGAACGGCCAGGGGGTGATTTCCAGGGAGCTTGAAAAAAACGTGGCCGGGCTCCCTCAGGTACATAGATGCCAGCTGTTGTGCCTGCAAATGTGCCCACCCCTGGCTGGAACAGGGACTTGAACTCGGTAAGAAGGTTGGGGACGTTTTTCACCACATGCAGGCTGGCTTTCTGGTACTCTGGCAGACGAACGCCCAGTGCACGAATCCAGTTTCGGCCCAGCAGAGAGTCGACGACGGCCCCTTGGTTATGTAGAGGGGAAGGGTTGCCTCCCTGTCGCTAAAGCGAACGCTGACCTATGCCTGTGACCTGTGTTTCGCCGCTCGCGGCGGCGTGGGACGGTCCTTGGGTACTCGTCGCCAGTGTCACCACCCGCCCGGGTTCGTGAACAAGGGAGGGCTCGAGGCACTTTCCGTCAGACGGACGCTCCGCAGCGAGGTGGTGACGAACGATGACTGACCACCGAGCAGCTGTGCTCGCCGGTGTTTATTGGTGCGGTCACCAGTGTTGCCTAACTGCGCCTGGCAGGCCACCGAGCCTGGCCGGCCAACGATGATTATGCCCGAGGGGGCGTCACATGCTTGCTACACCACCTATTGCTTCGCTTGCGATGGCACCAACTAAGAAAACCGAGGAACCTGGCTCGATAAGCGGCGCAGAAAGGCAACGACGTCGACGGGCGAATGTCGACGCCAGCGTGAAGCAGAACGCCTTTGTGTGTTCGTGGCGCACGCTACGAATTCTGCCACTCGCATTCCTGAAGCTGAGCGCGTCGCAACTTAACTGGCTGCCCATGGCACTACGGAGCCTGACCAAAATGATCGTGTTTTCGCCGAAGCGACTCGGCAGTTGGATGCCGCTCGCCAACAGGACGCCGCGCGGCAAACAAACCTGAATCACGGTCGCCGACCCGCAAATCGTGCGCCTTTCGCTGCAGCGGACGGTGAGGTCACGAAGTCGGCACGCAACAGCTTCTGTGAAGACGCTTCCCACTTTCGTGTTCAACGCACTCCTATGAAAGAGGGATCAACCATAATTTTTTTTTATTTTCTTGTACAATTTTACTGCTTGCACTGCTCGGCAACTCCTCGTGATCTTCGTATCAGTCGTAACACCCATAGAATCTACAGGTTCGCAGCATCCCCATAGAGGCATCCCAACGAGAGGCGCTTGCAATCCTGCGACTAAATGAAGCACATGGCCAAGGACGCAAATATGTGTTCTCGGCCGATGGACACTTAATATGTAGTTACGCTATCATGGTGTTCTATATATCGGAGATAGTAGTAGCAGAGATTCACCAACACGACATTTTCAACCAGGTGTCTTTATTTCATGCTCTCAACAATGATGCTGAGTGTCGTGCAAGGGTTCTTTCCGGAAAAGCATGCGGTGGCCGAATATAACAGAGCCACCTATGCTGCCAATGTACATGTACCTTTAGTCTGGGATGCTTATTATCTATATTCAGCGTTCTAGCCGTTTCAACTACGCGCTGCCATTGAACAGAAGATTGCAGCATGCCCTGCAAGAAACTATGGAAGGTATTATGCCTATGGAATATCGGATTAGTGAAAAGTGTATACTGGAGAAGGCTTATAACATGATTCTAAAGAATGTAGCCTTGAGAAGATTCCACAGGCGGGCAAGTCCTGAGGATAAACGTTTGTTTATGACAACGTGTAACAAAGCTACAACCTCGCTTGCTTATAATCACACAGAATTCTTTTGTAAGTTCTCTTTATTTTTATATATACTTTTTTTAGGATAGTATTGCAAAGCATCAAATAACAAGTGCGTTTTTTTTCTTCTACTCATTTTCACTGATTCTTGCGCCGCACGCATAAGGTTTGAGATATGCAGATGGCAGCAGCGACAAAGTGCGCACAGCGACTTCAAAGCCGTTGTCAAGCTCGTTCAGTCCTGCCGTGTTTCTCTGACATGCCGGCCGGCACATATTCTTGCCTGCAGAGCGCGTCGACAGCACCCTGGGCCCGTTGAGCACTATATGTCGGGCCGGAGTATCATCATCAGCGGAAAGCACCTTAGGGTCTATGAAACCTCGAGAGCAAGGCCTTAGCTACAGGGTCCATACCAAGAGTATTTCGTGAGGATGATTTTTCGCACGGGCCCGACTGTACGCGATAGCAGCCTGGCAAGTGAAAACATTGGGGCGCTAGACCGCAGGCCTCAAAGAGGTTCTATGTACATAACTGCTGTATACATCTGCTGCCCTAGGCACCCTAGGTCAGAGCCCCGGAGAGGGGACTGCTAGCTCGACAGTGGAAGGTTTCGGCCGCTATCAGTAATAAGGACGCTAAGCGACGACGCCAGCGATATTATTAGAAAAGGAGGAAACAAGTGGCTATGGCCGCAGATGGTGCGCGGAACAGCTTCTGCGATGGGAGCGGAGCCGGGGGCGGAGGGAAGGGGTTTCGCGCTAAGCATGGACCGCGGCACTCGAAAGGGGAGCATTCTAGGAAAGCGTCAACAAAAGGCCTACGCTCGCAGGCAACCCTTGCTTCCTGACTTGCTTTTCCTGCGCGAAATAAACGGGGCTTAGTCCTGGCAAGTGAAAAACGTGAAGGGCAAGCGGCTATGGGGGAGGGCGTGCTTGACCTTCGGGAAGGGTAAGAGAAAGGATTTGGCCCGCCAGTTCCTTGCAGACGAGAGCTTCCCCCATATCGACAGCGTGTGCTGAAAATTGTTGTACACACTACTGCTGCATAGATGTCGACGAAATAACTGGCTGTCAATCGTGTCGTATGGTCTTCTAGTGAGAGGCTATGTGGTATGTACACATTAAATATATCCTAGAAAATAAAAAGTCAAGAGAGAAAGAAGAATAATGTATCACATATATCAGCAATTGCTTCCACATCACAGTTGCTCTGGCACTGAATGAAATGGCTGCGTTTCACGAGGCGCACTAAAGCACGCAATAACCGCACGAAGTGCACTCGTATGATCGTCCATCTGCGGCCAAGTTTAACGCGGCATTTGCCTTTCCTAGGTGGAGTAGTGTTATACTGTCAGTAGCCCATTCTAACATCCTTAACAAATGATCAGAACAGAGAAAAGTGCACTCACTCGATGCGTCATCTCGTGTGTGCACTTTCTTACTTTTGGCCATGCACATCTTGCCGATTAGATGAAGTCAACAGGGCGTGCGGCAGTTTTGCGGTAATTCGGGGAACGTAGCCGCATTAGTGGCGTGCACAAGAATTGAAGATTTAGGCATGGCTAGATAAAATGGTGGGTGTACGTCAAGAGCACGAAAATTACAGATTATAACAACGCCCATGGTCGGCTGAGGCAAATAAAAACCAGCGCAAAAATGCTAATTCATTTGAATATAAGGTCGGACGAAATATGCGCTTGCAAAAATGTGATTTGCACATTAAAAAAGCAGCAAGCATTTTCAATCCTATGTGGGGAGGATAAAAGCTGGCAGGAAAAAATGACACACCATCTATAGAGGGAGCTAACAAATATCAAAACTAGGGCTTCTTAAGAATACCAGCCAGTTGCAAAACAGTATTCAACCTGACGTGTAAATGACGTAACTCACAGGTAAGTGCTAGCTTTTACTGAATGAGTACTGAAACACTGCATTGAATATTCCGCACGTCCATGCTTTTTAATAAACTTTTTTTCAAAAATTATGTAATTACGTCAAGGCTATCGTTTAGATTTCAGCTGTGGTTTTCCGAAAAGATATATAGTTGTAAACTCAGACTAATGTAATAAACAAAGTGCTTGTCCTAATGATTGCGCAAAAAAAGTGCTAGTTTTAAAATGTCTCCTTGCCGCCAGGTTGGTAGAAAACCCCTTGGTCAGAATTTCCTTTCTTATCTTTTACTCATATTTGTTTTTTTTTTTTGGCGAAAGGAAGTTCTATCATTCCGTGAACAGGACCAGAGTCATTCACACCTTAAGAGGAAGCTTTAGCTCGGGCCCAACTCCGATACCGCCTATTTAAATACGTGTAAAACGCAGAAACGCTTTTCTGAGACTCTAATGAAATTTGTTGCAGTTGAGAGGTAAAGTTAAATTATAGTAACTGTTGGAAGCGGTATTTAGATTTAGGGCCTGAATTCCTTAAAAGGTATTTTCATGAATTCGTACGTTCGAAGTAAATAGCGCGAAGTTTACAAATTCGTAGCTCTGCACCAAGAACAGATATCGCATTTCTGTAAGCTGCACCCTTTAAATAATCTAAAGCGGACAAATTTGATATATCAATTTATATCTTACGTGAATTTGTTACATTGTTTACTAGGGTTTTGCGAACGCTATATTCACATAATACTCGTATTTTGGGAGGTATGTGTAATACATCAATTTTGTCCGCTTTAAACGTACTATTAGGTGCACTTTACAGAACTGTGATATCGACTTTTATTACTGAGTTACAGAGTTGTAAACATGATAGTTTCGTTTTAGAATTTGCGATTTTTGCCAATTATTATTAATAAATTGACGACATAAATAAAAAATCGCAACCGACAGTCACTAGACTCTAACTTTTGCTTTTAAATGCAACAAACCTCAACAAATTTGGTGGAGTGGTTGCCATGGAAAACGATTTCTCCTTTCCCGTGTATTTATATAGGAGCACGTTCTTAAAGCAAAAGCTTACACGTAAAATGCCACTTTGGACTCTAGCTCCATTACGTAGAGTGCTTGCGGTGGGTTTCTATACAGTGCGAAAAATGAAGTGAAATAGAAAGCAACAGTTGCCACTCGATACAGAACAAGGAAAGAGAGAGGCTAATAGTGATGAACAGTTTCACCGTCATATGTTTGCTTTAAGACATATGGCAGAAGAATAAAGGAAAGACTGATGCTAACAGATAATTGATTAGAAACTGGTCAGTAGTAATTTAAGTGCCAAAGTCTGGCAACTAGAGGGTTGGGCTTGCTTTCTACATCAGCTACTGATAATCGCTATGTACATTTCTCTTGCCAAGCTTCTTGTAAAATGCTGAAAAATCCTAGATGTGGGCATAAACTATATAATTGATCAAGAATAGAGCAAGTCGTTAAGTTTGTGATGTCTATATACATGAAGGTCTAATGGAAGTCTATGCTAGTGATAAAAATGATTAATTATATGCATGCATCTCTATCTTTTACTTACATATAGAAAACGAAAACACTTGTCAGAGATGCAAATGTGCAGATATGACTCTCAAGTGTGAGTGGGAGCGTCCATGTACACAAATGTTGAAGAGAACGGTTTGGTTTTTCGCACAGGACGTCTCCTGCCGGCCTTACTGCGTGCCGCCATCTATCAACTAGTAGGGATGCAAATTAAAGGAGTGAATCCAGGCCGGACAAAGATTATCTTGGAAGAACTTCAAAAGCGAGCGAGATGGGTAATTTGTTTTCTAATAAATAATTTTGGCTATACGCTCTCATACTAGGTTTAAAATTTCAAATAGCCTAGTATTGTTATATTTATCCTCTTATAATTAGGATGATAGACAGTTAAATATGAACGCCAATATCATTATGCCTCGGTAAATTTCGCTTAAGTACATAGACTTATTCTGTAGTTAGGTTTCTTAACGCCTTTCCAGTTAACGCAACATACGATTAGCAATATTACCGGGCACTCATGATGATTTCGAAACTTGTTACCCACACAGAAGTGACGATGGCAAGCTCAACAGGCATATGAGGACTGAGCCTAATGCTAATCCCATAACATTACACAGTGCATTCGCATTATCTGCGCATTCTTTGTCACCTTCTTTGTCTTTTTTGAAAGGCTGGCTCTCAGAGCCTGTAACATCCCTCCATGCGGAGTCCTTCTATAGAACATCTTTCCATTAAGCAGCACCAGTACCATCAATCAATAGTTGAGAAGAATTCAGCATGCAATGTATACGGGAAAGAGCATGTGACAACTCAAGGAGCACATGTTGGCTGCACCATAAGACTTTTCCTTCTGCCCAGCTACATCTACCAGAAGACTAGCACAGAAAAACGAGTATCCTTAGCAAAGTGATTTTTGTGCCGGACATCATGTTAGCTCGGCAGCTGAAGTGACGCTGCATGACTAGCGTTCTGTCAACTGTCACCCTGCGCAGCCAGGGCGAAAGTTGCAGCTGTGACAGCTCTGTGCTGTAGTTGTCCGATCGGGGAAGCGTGAGCGCCAAGGCATTCGGTGGTTGCGTTGCTGACGATTCGAGGCCAGAGGTGTCCGGTGCAGCAACGGGTGCTTCTGTTTCACTTCCTTTGGCTATTGTTGGCCAGCGTACGCAATGATTGAAAGTGATGCTTTTGTTGCCAGTAGTCAGGGTGGTCCTCGAGACGAGACGCCCCGGTGCTGTGCAGCATAGGGACTATCACGAGGCCTTCACTTGCATCAGACCAACCTCTTCCACAGCATGGTCAGAACCCTCAAAGCAGTCGTCAATGAACTCTTCCATGGCATTGTACAGGTGCGTAGTGACGTGGCTCAGGCCATGCTTTTCATCCGGGTACACCTAATGAAGAAAATAGGAGACGCAATTGAAACCATCTCATTTACACAAGACAACTGGAGACTTCCTAAAACGATTAACAGTCAGATTATCGCAATAGAAAGACGAAAGAATAAGCGAATTCAGCCTAAGTTTACGCGAGTGTTCTTGAGAGCTCTTCGTATATTTCTTCAATCTATAAGACAAAAATTGTAATTCCAAAAGATGCAAGTAGTGGACGTCTGCCAAAAATTATTTAATAATTACCGTTCATCAATTGTTTTACTGTCCGCACAACCTGGGAGGCATGTAAAGCGTGCGCCGGCGCGTACGCACTGCATGAAAATCGGAATTGCGACCATGCACCCCCTCTGCCCATACTTATTCGAGATTGCTGCATGGTTTTCGTTCTTATGTAGCCAGTGCATATTTAACCCTATCCGTGCTAATTGTTCAAGAGCGCAACTCTTAGGCGCTCGTTACTGCGGCGAGCGTCGGCACCGGCGTCCCTCGTAACCGAGCAACCAGCACAGCGAAGGATGAAAGAGCGAACGCGGAGCGCAGCGGAGGACGAAAGACGGCGATAGCGAAGAAAGCGCGAGGAGGAAAGCGGAGGAGGAGGGTATGGCGAAAGCGTGAGAAGAAAAGCACAGTGCCGCTCAAGACAGGCTCTGCGGCGACGATGGCTACGAGATGGTGCCAGAGTAGTGGGCGTCGTCTGTTCACCGGTAACTCCACCGATACCATATGGAAACAAAGCGCTGCATGAGCGGAGGTCTGTCTGCGGCAGCTTCTGCGAGTCGCGCCCACGCGTCACCTACACGCTGCATCTCGCTATGTCCCGATTAGCGAGATTGTCGCCCCACACTTCGCTCTGTTTGAAACGTGCCGCACGAAACAGAGTGTCCACGCCAGCCAATATGTCGCGAAATGAAAACACGTATAGAGCTGCGCTCAAATTTCGCATTAGGGAGTATCGTAATCGTCGGTGAGTGTTCTTTTTTCAGAAAACCACCAAAATTTTACAAATTTTCTGCTGATTGATTTATTGTGAAAGCTTTCACCATTGCAATATTAGCAGTTCATTTGTTATTTTCTGTTGTCTATTAAAGTCAACAATTTTCTTAATGTTTTTTGAGTTGCGGATAGGCAATACCACAGAAACAGTGTACATGAAACGCGATATTTCTTGGAACAGAATTCAAGCGTGCTTTTGCTAGCCGCCATGCAGCATGTTATTGCTGGCGTGGCGAGGAAAGGAAATCCCAGAAGCACCGGCGATAAAGCGTTTTTGCTGAGCTATACGCATCCACGCGAGGGAAGTCGCCAGAGACTCTAAATCATACTCAGAATCGTTTGTACTAAGTTGAAGCTCTGAACACGACTCGCTGGAGCTTTCCAGAGGTTATTGCTCATTTGAGATGAAGAAAGGTCCCAAAACACCGTGATTCCGGCATTGAAAAGGCGGTCGTCGTCACTGCAACCACCTCACTCTGCGCCGCCATTTGCAGAACGCATGGAAGTCAGAATTCCGTTCTTTTCCTGCCGTTCCGTACCCGCCAACTGCGTCCTCAAAAGGTTAGTTTTCTGAGAAGCTGGTGCCATTAAATTGTGCAGAATTCACACCAATACGATGAAACGACTGCCACTCGTCTGTGGCACTCTGTAGACGAAATAAAATCCCTGGACGAGTGAAACTCGTCCTTGGCACGGGAAGGGTAAAATAATTGGGGGCACCGTCAGGAGAAATGTAAAAGAAATGTTAAGACAGTGCAGCGGTAGCATATACGTATTATATGGCTCAAGCGGGAATGAGACAGCCCACTGCAAAAACAATGCACGAAGTGCAAGAAGCCATGGATGGTATTCTCGAGAAAGTGATCGTATCCCTTAAAGTGATCTCTCGAAAGTATCACCCCTGTATGGGGAACCAGTGCAGGCCAGGAGGCACTACGGAAGTCGTCCGTATGCTGTCGTCGTCCGGTAGAGCGGGCACGAGAACGGCAGGACATTTTAAATGATAACAGACGCACGCCTGTATCAACGTTTGCTTTAGCCCTGATGAGTCTGGCCAAACTGTCCTTGGCGATGCGAGGAGAGCATGTGTGTTCTGACACGCAGCATGTACTACTGGAAACTTTCCTCCGCTTGCTAAGCTATGCGTTACAGCGCTGCTATTGATACGCGAGGTTTGATGACTCATTGTTTTGTCGCGCCGCGCATCCATCACACGCCAGCTGGACCTTGCTCGTATGCCAGTACACTTTGCCCTGCTGAAAGGTTGTATCAACGTCTCCCTTGTGTGACTCGGGGTGTGTCCCGATTTGTGCTGCGGCCGCCCCTGTCGTGCATGAACTTTTTGCAAAATAGTGGCAATTATAAAATAGAAGCCCGACAAATTTTAGAGCGCAGCCCCTGCGGCGAGCGTCGGCGGTGGCGTAAACGAGCGAACGAGTAATTACGACAGCAAAAGATGAAAGAGCGAACGCGGAGTGGCAGATGAAAGACACGAGCCGCGAACGGTGGAGACCGATGAGAGCGGCCCGTTCAGTGACCTGCGCGCGGAAAACTGGTTTCATGCGGACAAAAAACATGTCAAAAATCAAGCGATCCGTATTATTACACTAAGAGTAATCGCCGATCACGCGTTACAGAACTGCACCGCGATCTTAACGTACTCTGCATTACTAATCTTGTGCAATTCAATGTTTAGATTTTTGCATATCGAGCAATTACAGACAATCACCTTCTAAAATTTGTTTTCATGAAAGGACTTACCAATACAAATTACACACGTTTTTCTCCAAACAACAATTTTTAGTTCCAAAAGTCCGCACCAACTATGGTACACAAAGAGTTGGTTTTCTTTTAATTAAATCGTGGAATTCTTTATCTTATAATATAAAAGCTGCTGTTTCCGCGTCATCATATAAACGCTTGATTTGTGATTTCATTCGTAACCAATAACACAATTTGACAAATGAATTAACCTGTCCTTTATCGTTTTTCGCTGAATAATGACTATGTATTCATTGACTAGAACTGTTTAATCACTGATATGTTAGTACTTGCTTAATTATTTTATTAATAATTGTGTTAGTGCTCGTATTGTATTGTAATTGTTTCTTCTTGCTCTTTTTTACTGGTTAGTAGTTTCTCATTTCATGTAACATATCATAGCAGGTCCCCCTACAGTGTTTTCACTATGGGACGTCCGTCTGTACAATATCATACCCCCTTTGTATATGCTTTTTATCAGAATAAACTTCGAACTTCAAACCCACCTGACCACTCGATGCGTATACTCGTGTCCGGTCTCAGCCGGACCGCTCGTTTCGTACTATCGTCTGCTCGCGTCAACTCCCGCTCGCGCTTGTTTCGGTTATCACAGTTTGCGATTGTTTTGAAATCTGATTGTATGCACGGCGCGAACTGTGTCGTACTTTCATGAAGCCAAGTGCCACCAGCGATTACACTGGAACCTTCAACGTGTCATGTATAAAAGCCGACGCGCTTGACTCATAGATCAGATTTTCGACGATTGCCGACTCTGCTGCATGTTTCTCTCTCAAATTCTTTGCCTCAATATATCGCGAAATGAAAACACGTATTGAGCTGTGCTCAAATTTCACATGAGGGAAAATCGCAATCGTCAGTGAATTTTTTCCGCACTTGCTCAGATGATGGGTAAGCGAAAGTGTTTATAGCCATCGTTCGCCAGAATCCCGAAAATTCAGGCACACGATGTGGGATATGCTTGAAAAGAGCTCTAAATTTACTTGGCAGGTGTTTGTTCCTTCTGTGTAGTTCGCAGGAAAATTGCAGTCAGTGGCGCTAAGGGGTAACGAACGACTGCTTCTTTTTTTTTGGGGGGGGGGGGAGGGGGGGAACCCACGCAAGTCATTTTGGCCGTTGATTTTTCTAAAACGCCGCTGCAATAAAATTAAAAGAGTTAACATATAATAACACGAGCTGATGCCGGGTTTTTAGGTCGACACTCCCAACCCGACTGAGCAGGGTTGAGAGTGTCGAACCGCGAACCGCGTGTGAAACAAGCGGTTCGTTTGCTTCTCCTCCTGCGCGCTTCTTTGGACCTCCCGCTGGAGCAGAAGGAATTGATGACTGCCGTCGTGCACTACAACGTTCTGCTGCTGAGCGGGCTCCATCCCTGGCCGACGATGTCACACTCTGATGGGGGCGGAATGCAAGAATGCTCCTGTACCGTGGCTTAGGCGCAATTTAAGAAAATGACGGGCACAGTTCCCGAACGCGCCAACCGCCTCTCCATTACACAATCATGCACATATGTAAACGTAGCCAATGAAATGTCGAGTTATTGAAAAAAAAAAGTGACATATATTCTGAGCTATATTCATAATGAAAAATTTTGCAGATATCGAGCTTAGCTATGGACTAATTAGTTTTGATAATCATGTAAGACGCGCTTCAGAGGCAAAGACTACTGCTGTCGTACTTATTATTGAACTGTCGTACTTATTATTGAACTGTCATACTTATTATTGAACTCGTGTCTGGCGACGCGAGTTCAAGCGACAGAACCACAATTCAGATGCAGGATCATTGCTATATGGCCAGTGATCGTTCGAGAATTAGCGGCAAGTGCCCCCCAAAGGAAACGTGGGTACATGACCCAGGGAAATGCATCTTCTAATTACCACCTTACTTCCTTCTCTTTGTTATCCACGGAGTCGCCTTGGCCATGCTCAAGCACTGCGAGCAGCGTGAACCTGCTCACTCGAGGTGTGAGTGGTGTTCGTTCGCGAGCTCCGAACGATATCCACGTTACGTGGAGGGATTCACTCTGCCTTCCATGATACATTGTCAAGGCTGCGGCATGCTCTTTTTCTCTTGCACTGTCGAGAATACGAGAAGGTTCTTGGGGTCGCGGTGTAAGGATATTCGTTCTCGCAAACCTTTTTCAGGGTATCCCGTATTACTGTGCACGTGTCAGTGCTATGACCTGTCTTATTCGTCCCCACACCTAACGATCTCGTCTGTTCATGTGCGTGGTGCGTGGTCGCGTCGTATCGGTCGTCGCCGAACGACTGGTTCACCAATTGATCATGCCCGTACGATTTGCAAGGGAACGGGAGCGTAGAACGACTGAGAGCAGGTGCAGCGTGGTTTTGTGTAAGGAGGATTCTTCTGCGTTTATTTCTACTTCTCCCTAACTATACCTTGCCGCCCTCCTACCCCGGACATTATAGTACAAGTTCTCCTCACCTGAGTTCTGTAAAGAACCCCTTTCTTGGTCAGTTCCTTAGCAAGCATCATCGAGTGTTGGAAGTGAACATTATCTGAAATAAAAAGACAGCGTTTCGTCAGAACACGTTCACTTAATTCTTCCAATACTTCTTTTTAAAGAATGAAATATTAGCTCAAGCAAGAAAATAAGTGAACAGGGAAATATAAGGATGTACGCAATCATGAAATCAAGTGTCGTACCTAAACAATTGCACAATAATATAAAACTGATTAATAAAAAAGAGTGTAAGTAAACAAAAGAGAAAACACACACACACACACACACACACACACACACACACACACACACACACACACACACACACACACACACACACACACACACACACACACACACACACACACACACACACACACACACACACACACACACACACACACACACACACACACACACACACACACACACACACACACACACACACACACACACACACACACACACACACACACACACACACACACACACACACACACACTGCAGTAACACATGAAGGACAAACGCAGGTGCAAGAAGATTGCAGGCACACAATAGATTATACTGAAAAAAACAAAAACTGATACTGCTGCACTTAAAAGTGAGATCGGCCACTGTTATATGGGTAGCACTATGAGCGCTGAGGCTTATGGTTACCCAATTTTCTGGAAAGGCAAATAATTTTGCCTTGTATATTTTACGAACAGCACCAGCAACACACGATCTCAGTTGACCTAATGATTATTCTTTCATGAAAAAAAAATACATGTCTCAAATAACTTTTATGCATAAATTCGCATCCCATAAAGGAAGAGCAAGATAATATTCTTGAAACGAAGCTACGCCTTGGGAGCTATTCAGATTTAAAACGCTAGGTAGTCGCAAATGCTTCGCTAGGAGAAGTTTGCATTGAGTTAAATGAACCTCTTTGTACTCGCAAAGGAAAAAAAAATCCGATTTACTGGCTCATGATAGGTATTAATTTCATACTTGACCATAAATAAGTTAAACGCAAAAACTATTTAATAAATTTGGGACGTTACGTTTAGGACGTAGTATTCCTGCACCGAAACGGACGTCTCAAGTTTTGACCAGTCGAGTAATTAATACGTAAAAGGCTGATATACTATATCTGTTCTGAGTCAAACCATCGCTCGAGGAATTGCGCGCTTGAAAACACAGACGTGCAGTGTGATTCAAGATGTAATTTTTTCCTGCTTTAAGCACTCGAACATGTCCTATTTCGTAACCTTGACATCCTTTTTGTTGCTGTGAATTTGTGATCATCTTAACATTTACACAACTATGTCATATTCTGATAAAAACGCGAGCTTCGAAACTTGATTCTTCTTTCGTCAGCAAGAATTTAGAAGTATGCTTCATTAAACTTGTGTGCTGACTAACTCGTTCTAATGGGCCGGCCGTTTATGTATGCGTCCTCGTTCGCCTTTACGATAGGGCAAGAGGTTAAGTTCATTCTTAAACGAAAATACTTGATAGGAGCTTTGCGGAAGAAAACATATCTCTCTGTGTGGGAAGCAAAAGGTGCCTTTTCCCTAGCCATCTTCGTTCATTCGTGTAGCATTGGGAACAGAACAAATGCGCCTTTTGGTCGCAGTGCAACAGATTTAACAAAATGCAGAACTCGTAAATGTGCGCCATGCGTTTCAGTCATCACCCCTTTGCCTCCGAGCCACATGAAGCCCCAAACACACTTGTCTATAGCGCGCGGTATCGATGCGCTCCGATGACGGAACCTGAGGGCGCCGTGTTGCTGCGAAGGCCGCTTAGCTTCGAAGCGTGTTGGTGTCGTCTGCTGGAGGTCACAGGTTCGGGACGACTTTCTTGAGAGCACATGAGTTGAAAGTCACCGCTGGTCACGCTTCTCACTCCGCAACGCAGACGCGTGGGCATCAGGCGCACCTTTGTCCTGAATCTTGGCAGTTATCGAGGCTCCTATGGTAAATGGTATAATCCAGGGGAGACTGTAGATGTAGCTATTCAAAAAGCCCCATAAGGGTTCAGTATACTGATCGAGAGCCGCGGTGAAACACGGAAGACCACGAGATGCCGTTGGCTAGCTGCCTTTTGAATACTTGCTCTGCCGCTACGAAACAGTGGTCTAGTCCGCGAGGACGGCCGATGCATAAGTTCGTGTAAATTGCCCAGTTGAGCAAAAGTTAGCGCAGTATTGCGCACATTAATACCGCATCGGACAGTGACTGCTTGACCGAGGAAAGTGGACCGAGAGCTGCAAGCAAACCTGAGAAGAGCGGCGTGCAGCTCACGGGCCGCAGTTTGGCCTCCTCTCGTGCTATAATTGATGAGGGAGCACTGCGATATGCACCATCATGGCCGCTCTAAAAAAGAAGCACACAAGGTGCGGCCTGCCATGCCGCATCCCTGGTAATGAATGAACGCGCAGCAAACATGGCGTTTATCATTGTCGCCGCAGCTTCCGCTGGTGCTGCTTATGTTCGGGGAGTGTAGGCACTTCAACTGGAAGATACGTGCAGTCACAGCGTACGTTACGTTCGAGTGGCCGTTCGGTTTTGCTGTAACGAGACGAACGTATATATATATATATATATATATATATATATATATATATATATATATATATATATATATATATATATAGCAATGAACCAGAGGGTTGATATTTTGAATTGAGGCCCTGTGAGCTGAACTGCTCACAGAACTCAAAATAGCCTAGCCCACCCACCGTGTACATAATTTGCGTTTTCCAACAATGTATCACAAGGAAACCGTAATATCAATCAGTAGCGAAAATACTTGCGCGCTGGTGAGATAAATTTTAGCGTTAGGTGGGAAGGTTAGCCGAGCAAAAGGTTTGGCATGCTACTGGTTTAATATGCAGGGTGTGTTTATTTTTAACTGCGCCAATATTTTTAAAGATTGCCTATGGCAGAGAGCACAAATGTAAACCTCGATCTAAATTACTCGATGAGGCGACCATTACTTCTACGAAAAATCGAAATGTCCAATTGAATAATCGAAGTAATTACGCCAATTAAAATTTCAATTATTTACTTTACGCCACATATTTCAATTTTCGAATTATAGCCGCTGATTTCGCACGGCGTATACACTTGGAACGAATTATCTGGACAGCACCCGTTACGAGATATTAATTTTCAAAGTGTCCGTCGAAATGCGTTCATGTTCCAGTTACTTTTTGTGCTTCAATGCATGAAACAGCGGTTTCTTAAAATGCAACTCGAACACCAATGCATTTCGAAGGACACTTTTAAAATTAATTCAAAGCCAAAGCGCACACGGATCCACTCGCTCAAAAACTTGGAAAGTTGCAGCAGTGAGCACCATGAAATGAACAAAGCAGAAAGTGAAGCTTATGGTTTCGTAAGTGAGCAAATTTTATATCCATCTGTATCCTTTTGGCTGCACTACAGAAATGGAGAAAATTTGGCTGTTGACGGTGCCATAAAGTTCAACTTTTTTCATTTCGTGGAGCTCACTGCTGCCCCATTCCGAGTTTCTGTGCGAGCGGATGTGCGTGCGTTTTTTTCTTTCTTTTTCTCTTACCTCGCTCTTTGATGTCGTGTTATACAGGGTGTTCCAGCTAACATTAGCTAGAGTTTAAATATATGCAGATGCCACATAGCTGGACAGAACAAAAGTAAAGTTGTTTGCCGTCGCTTGGAGATACTCAAAGCATATTTTTTCATTAAGCCTAATTAGGTAATTAGTCTTAAGCGACTGCTCAAATATTATAATTAGGTGAAAAGTGTCAATGAGAAAATTGCAGAGTGGCATGAAAAACTCCCGATACAGCTTTCTGTTCCTCAATACGTGCCACGTAAAAGTGTTTTTTTCCGAGCGTGAAAGTAGCCTACGAATACACGCAAAGTGCCTCGAGCGGTCAGTCACGCGGCAATTTTGCGTGCATTTGCGGGCTTCTTTCACGCTCCGAAAAACACTTTTATGTAGCACGCAACAGAAAGCTGTATCTGGAGTTTTTCATGTCGCTCTACGATTTCCTCATTGGTGCGTTTAATCTAATTATAATATTTGATGAGTTGATTAATTAAATAGGACTAATTATCTAATTAAACGGAATGACAAAAATACTTTGAGTATCTCTAAACGACGGCAAACAACATCACCTTTGTTCTGTCCAGCTACGTGGCATTTGCATATTTCTAAACTCTGGCTAAAGTTAGCTGGGATACCCTTTATAATAAACCTGTAGTAGCATGCCAAACCTTTTGCTCGGCTAACCTTCCCACCTATTATTAATATTTCTCTCACTAGCACGCACGTGCTTTTACTACTAGTTAATGTTATGGTTTTCTTATGATACATACTTAGAATAGGCAAATTATGTACCCGGTGGGTGGACTATGCAGTTTGAATAAAGTACGATGACTATTAATAAAATAAAGTAAGAGACTATTCAGGGTGTCCACCAAGTTGACATTTCCAAATTCCCTGACGTTTCCAGGTTTTCCCTGAGTGCCTGTGCAAAATTCCCTGAGTGATGCAGAACTATGTTTTATGTCAAGACGGGCTGAAACCATGGGTGCGATCTTGTACGCGTTCCAAAATAGAACGGAGGCGGTTCGTTCTTTTCGTCACGAAATAGGCGGTATGTTCCGTTCCGTTCGTCCGATAGCAGACTACACGGAATGATCGACAGCAGATATCACGTCACAATTGACGTCATGGCGTTCGGCAAGGTTCAAACTGACGAATCGTATTTGGCTCGTTGGAACGAACCGCCTCCGTTCTATTTTGGAACGCGTACAAGATCGCACCCCATATCGCCCAATGCTGTCACTCTCAAGTAAGCATATGAAAAAAATTATAAAAAGACGACTTCAACCAATTTGAATACTAAGGAGTAGTGTTTATGTTATTCAAAAAGAGAACAGAAGGGAGGGGTTAGTAAAATGCACAGCAAATAAAATGTCTGCAAAAAAATTGCAAATCGAGTTGGACATTCTCAAATACGAATAAAAAGGATATGCACACAGAAGCAAACATTTTCGAATGTGAGCTATTTCTATCAAATGATAGCAAGCTCAGTGGTATGAGGCCCGAACCTTGCCACAATTGACATTCTCTTTCAACAGCTCGTAAGTCAACCTCAACTGTCCTGACATACTCTCAGCCCGCGTACGACGCCTCAGTGTTGTGTTTCACTGTTTTAAAGAGTTTATTTTGGTTTGGTTTGGATGAGGGACACCTGCATCTCGGCATCAGCCAACACTGTTTTTCGAGCTCAAGCTCCTTCGAAAAGGCGGCAGCACGCTTCCTTTCCCGTTCATTCCTCAATGTGTAGGTACTTTATGTTCTTGTCCTGCTTCAGCCACTCGTTCGCCCCATGGACCATTTGAATCATCTTCTTCGTCAGTTGCACAGTCCTCGTCCGATTTTTCGAACTCCTTAGGGGCGGCGAAAACGTCCAAAATATCGGCCAGTTGAAAAAAAACAAGTGCATGTCATTTACTGCCCTTAAGGGCTCAAACCGCCACAGGTACATTCGAAAACGCTCAGAAGGCCTGTCGGTACACGTATTAGGCATATCGGTGCGCGTACTGTGACAGGAAATACCGGGTGCACGCGTGTATAATTAAGGAACACATACTGTGTCCCGTGGCAATAGCCCCTTCCCACGCTTGTTATGCTTCACTGCAATACGTTTCTGTATGCTTCACCAAGTAACATATCTACACAGAGGCGAAGCTGACTTTCGGGAACTGGCATTATGCAACGCACCATGCTTTCCAAGCTTCAAAGCCAATCGCGAGGACCGCAATGGCGGACCATGCCATTGCTGACAGCAGCGAAGTCTTTCAATAAAAAACACGGCCCAAACGGCAAGAATCTTTATAGCGAACGTAGAAGCAGCTATAGGTCTAGCGTTGCCGCAGTGGTGGCTACGGCTGCCAGCGGATCGGGGTGCGAGAGCGCCGGTTCGAGGCGGCAAGGTAATCAAAATGGCAGCGGTGGTGGTTTCGATTAATGCCTTTTCGGACCTGCGGTCACGGCAAAACGTCCGAAAAATCGGACGGTGAAGAGTTCTTGCGTCCAAAATTTCAGACGTTCTGATACATTGACTCTATTGGGTACGTGGTGGTGCCTCGAAGCCGTCCAATTTGCCGGGAATCTGGAAAGTCTGCCGTTGACTGTACACTGGCAACTCCTCCAGCCGACGACAGGACGTCACAGACGATTCATTACGATTCCTGTCTGTTACTCGAGCCAGCATTACCGCGGATTTCGGCGCTTCCAATAAAATTACTGCTAATTTTCCCAGATAGAGGCACAAATTCCCTGAGTTTTCCCCGAGTTTTTCCAGACTACTCAAGATGCCTGAGAATTCCCGGTTTTTCCAGTTTTCCCGGTTGGTAGGCACCCAGCCATTATATTAATAAAGTAAGTGACTATTGCTCTGGGATAGCGATCTGGCATAACGCAGCACCATCATTCTGAGCAGTTAAGGGGCGCTATAACGTAACACTATTCCTAACTTTTCCATTCCCATTCCGCAATCAGGCCTCCGCGATTGGTCAAAAACTTTTTTGGACCCCCCCCCCCCCCTCACCTGTCTGTCACGCGACATCACGAAAACCGCGATAGCTCCCCATCTGATATGACGTGTACACACTGATTGTGCATGATATGACCGAACAAAATAAAAATAGTTATTTCTGATTCGGTGCCTTTGCGCCATTAGCCCTCGGATATCGGTCAAAAGTTTTCGGGCTGCACCCACTTCACCTGCCTGTCACGCGACGTCACAAAACCGCAAAAACTCACCGCGGCAAAGTGACGCGTACACGTTAAAGATGCATTAATATGCCGAACAAAACTGAATTTTCTTCTGAATAGCCGCAGGCTGCCCCGTTCCGAAAGGAATAAAAGATGGCTGCCGCCGATGGCTGAGACGCTGGCTACTCGCACCTGCCGGAGAGCATGGGTGTATTTGCGTACAATAAAACTTCTTGCGTGACCGTGTAACGTTTTCGAGCACTTTCGGCACATTTACGACCTCGCTCTGCCAATCCTCCTTTGCTGAGGATCCGTTTTAGCGTCATTCTTAAGCTTCCGTTGCATGCCGCCGCGATTTTCAACCCGCCACCGCAAGCTAAGCAAGGGAAAGCGGACAAATCGCAGACGCCGCCACCACCCTCTTCATCCGGTTATCGATTTTCAGTGCAGTGACTCGGCCCCATCGAGTCCCTCTCCACTTGAGGGTGCTCGTCGCCTTTTGCCAGCCAATTAGATAAGACAAGCCGCTCAGCGTAGGCTGTTATCCGTTTTTCAAGCGAACAAAAGTGTCCTCCTATGAACAAGGAGAGCGTTTGATTGGTCTGTTCAGACAACCTTGCGGGTGACCGCCCGATGCTCGCATCGGGCGGTCACCCGGGCCATCCTGACGGGCATCGGGCCATCCTGACGCCAAAATTGAGCAATTTTGACGTCAGGAGATTTTAATAAAAACATTGGAATAGTTTTACGTTATAGGGCCCCAGGTCACAGAATACAAATGCAAATATAATAACTATTTTTTCACTGCTGTATATGATGCATATATGTTAAGCTTGTTGAATAAGATCTTTCAGTTGCGAATAAACACCTTGTCCTGTCGTTTCCCTCTCTTTCATCTTTTTTTGCGCTTTAAAAAGCACCGGAGACGAACGCAGCTGCATCCAGAGACAACAGTTATCGTTCCAGTATTTAATCAAGCATAAACCTACAACTGGCCATTAGCAATATAGATACAGGCGGTTATCGAAACCCCTACGATGGCAATCGCACAGCAAGCGTCTAAGGCATGGTCTGAGGCCACCATCCCTGACTGGCGCCGCCGCGGCAGAAGCTATACCAGGCGTGTCGGGCCGTTTTGAGCGCATGCCGCGGCCTCCACCTTCATCGAGAGGCCGTGTCGCTGCACAGCGAGAGGCTTCCGTCACTTTAAACGTCTGCCACTGACGTCTAGAACCAGAATAATCTAGCAGACAGCGCAAACGCAATCCAGAGAGCACCGTTGTGGCGAGTGGTAACTAAAGCTTGACGCCGTTTAAAGGCGGCACTGACCATCGGCGGTGCCGTGCACGAGCAGGAACTTCTTTCCCTTGAGCCTGGCGGCGGCGCGTGTGAGGTCTGCACGCTCGTACCCGGCTAGGTTGTCGCGGGGCAGCCCCATGTAGCGCTCTGTGTACGCGGAGTCGTAGTACAGCCAGTTGCTGACTGGTGCCACCGAGATGGCGCACTGGAAGACAGCCGAGCCGCTTTCATGCGGCGTGTCGTTGCCGTTGTTGCCCGGGCCACCGTTGGCCAGAGCCATAGCCGATACGTAGCCGCCATACGACCAGCCCCAAATGGCCGTGTGCTCGCTGCTGATGAACGACAGCTCGTTCTTGAGGTGCCTGCGGGCCAGACACGGAAGCGAGTTAGGTTTTCTACCGCTAAAACTCCAGAGTTTGTACGAAAAGTATCAGAACATCAGACAAGCCGATAAAGAAAGGAAACACACACATCTGAGTGAAATCGCTTGATGTGCAAGTTTTCTATCGCTCACAGACACACACTCTCACTCTCGTTGCACAGGACGTGGGAATGCCACCACTCGATCCCTCGGCAGTCGTGGACGCGCACGACGTTCCCTTCAAACTCAACTCAGGTATTGCACAAATTTGTCCAAATGTTTCAAAAAAACATAAAGTGTACGGCCGGAGCTACTGCCCGACCCCATATTCGAGACTTCGTAGAACTTTCAGCGTTCCAAGGCTCTAGATATGGAGAAGATATCACTTTTGCTCCGATTTTTCTCTTTCTGCGTAGCTCCAGAGCATCAAGAGTAATACAGAAGCTTCGCCGCAGTTTAGCAAATTCGGAGCTTTTGGCAAAGGCTGCGCGTCGCCATCTTTTCAGCCGTATTGCACTACCTGGCGACCCTGAGCTGGTCTTCGACTTCGACGGTGCCCAGGCGGCGGTAGACCTGGTGCAGCCGCCGGTCGCCCTGGAGTCCCGAGCCGCGGCCGTCAACGAGGCCATAGACGACACCCTTGCGGCTGGCCAGGTAGTGGCCCCAGTTGATGCGGAACAGCTCCGTCACCTGCTGGGACCCGGGACCCCCGTAGACGTGTACCAGGAACGGGTACTTGAGCACTTCCTCGTCACGCAGTCCCGGCGGCAGCAGAAGCCGTACCGACGCGTCTGCGAGAGGGACCGTATTTCGCACTCGTCTCGCATTACAGCAACGGAGGGCACTCACTGTATCCGTCAGGTAGGGGGGCGACAAGGTTGCGCACTTGAGGCATGGCACGGTTTTCCAGGAGCTCCCTCAGCTCCGCATTGGACTCCAGCATCTCCACTGAGAAGAAGGAAACGAAATTTGGTAAACGAATATGCATTGCTACAAGGCTCACTCGCAGGGGACTACCACCATCGCATTTTTCAGGGTTTCATGGTGGCCGAAAGTCTCTGAGGAAATGTGCAGAATTGGGAATAACAGAGCAATTTGTCGCTCCGATGAAGGTTCATTGTCCATAGGTGATTAATTTCAACAGGTGACCTCGAATCCACCGTTCGTTATTACAGACGGTAGCCGCACGTGAGAAATACGGCTGGCAGGACCTGTTGGATGTATAGCGGATAGTTTATGACAAGTTACGGTACGCCCTAAATGCTCGCACTTACATGCGCGAGGTTATTTGCCGCTGAGCCAAGTAACTGAGCGAAACCCCTTTCTCAAGAACAAGAACGGAGCTTTCACAGACCTTCTAAACACGACGCTGAAGTTGGCACTAAACCAGCATTCAAGATTAGCTTCTTTACGTCGGTCAGAGCACCGTAACTTCTTTCGGCTTTGAAACAATGCTCGGAACATTCTTACTTCAATGCTTGAAAAAAGAAAAAAAAAAGCTTGGGCCGCCTTATTTACTTAATTGACGTGTAGATACGGATTCATTGCTCTCTTTGAAGAGTGAAATCTCACGGAGAATGGAAGTCCCACATTGCGCAAACACGTAGACGCAGTTGATACTGCACCACGTAGATGATGTTACTATGTTAATTTTACCCACGCCACACAGGCCGAGTGCCTGCAGCTAATTGTCGTTAAAGAAGGCGAAAATCCAAGCGCGGGCATAGCAGACAGCTAATATGGTGTACAATTTATTGGAACGACAGTTCCGAGTGCTGCGCGAAGCAGTTAATGAGTACTTGCATGTTAGAGCAGTTATTCGTGTCTTTTCCGTGGGTTCCCAACTTGGACTTCTTCGTGAACTACAGCCCCTGTGACTGAATATTTTGATGTCGCGCGTGGATGTACAAATATTTCACGAAGCGTTGGTATTGGGCGGCTAGGAGGTGAGGGTGCTGTTGTGCAGCCACTTACGCTGCCTATTGTCGGCCGTGCTGTAGAGTGCCACCCAGGGCACGCCAGGGCCGAGACACTCGAGCACGTAGAACTCGGCGTCGTGAGAGAACCAGGCGTTGTTGTAGAGGCACTGATCGCCCAAGTCGCAGGTCAGGCACACCGACTGAGTGCCCTCTTTGTCGAACGGCACCTGATACACATGCGACTCACCGGGCCGGCCTTCGCGCGTGCTTCGGTAGAACCTGCGGTGGCGAGCGCTTGTCTGAGACCACGGCAGTACACATACGAAAACGCCTTGTGTAACGCAACTGCGGCACCATCATGGTCCTGCTGGCTGTTTTATTCACCCAGCTTGAGAAATCCCAATTTTCGCCATTTTCAATGAAATTAAGCGAACGAAGTCACTTTCACATGCTAATATGAAATTAATCTGTTAGCAGGTAATTTACGGAACTCGAGTATACAGTGTAAAAATTTCAAGCAAGTTGTAAACTAAACCATCGTACTTGTTCGAGTTAGACAATCTAGGGAACAGAGTTTAGAGAATTGTGACACATCGTTTTTTGGCTGCAGAGCTTTACGGAGTTGTAAACTTTGTGCTTATATATTTCTTTTAATTTGACAATTCCCGGCAATATAAAAAAAATAATTTCAGCACCTAAATACATATTCTGTTTCCAATAGCCGGTAGAACTTGGCTTTCTCTCACATGAAACGAACTGATTGCAAATAGGTTCAGCGGTTGCGTAACGAGAGCATTTCTGCGTTTCGCGCGTAACAGAACAGGGAAGTTGGCGCCAAGCCAAGGCTTCCTCTTCAGGAAACGAAAGGCCTGTCCAGCAAATACGCAATTACTTAGTGGGAGATGGTGGAGCGAGGCAAGCGCAAAACCGTGGGAGAAGATATCGTACTGCAGTGAACAGGCAGTTACGCCTAATTAATTTAGGCTGATGGACGACAATGGCCAAGACTCTCAAGAATTCGTTAGTTAGTCCAAATCATAAGCGAAGCCAAAGTTCAAGAGCTGTTCATGTAGGCTGACTGCACGGAAATGTACGCTCACGAGAAAATGAAGAGGCATTGCGTGCGCATTGTCGACTGCCGTATCGGCGTGCTCACGCAGTTATGGCCCCCAAACCTCAATAAGCTACACGTCAACGGACGTGTGGGAGGAGGAGGAAGATTGGACGGCGGATGCCTTTTCATTTTTCTACTCGACTTGTAGTGGTGCACTAAATAATAACTCAGCTGAATTATTTTGATTCGACGGTATGCAAACCCTGTGCTCACCAGAGCCGCCGAACAAAATTTCGATACTTCCGGACAGACTCGATAATCATCTTTACGTTATAATAGCGAATAAATAGTAATGACACAAGTCCCCAGAAAGCTTACCACATTTACTAAAGTAAAATAACTACATAAGTAGGCTTCTTAGATAGCGCTGCTTGAAAAACACCTTGTGCGCAGTAGGCAACCTGAAAGACGAAATGCAGTCACCGATTAACATTTTACAAAATATCATCGGCTATTAGGCACACGAAAAGTAATATTGATCTGCGCACAGGAGTTATGTTACGCAAAAATTATGCAATTCAAGGAGCCCACGTTATATGCGATGTCTAGCCCACGTATACAGACGCTTGGCTATTCACTTCTGTAATTGCAGCTCAAGATCATTTTCTTTATACATTTCGCAACGTACTCCGGATGGCCGATAAAGAGCTTTATATTCCCCGGGCTATCAGGAAAAAGAACCAAACCTAGGGCGCTATAACGTAAAACTATTCCAAATTTTTCTATTCCAATTCTTTCAATCAGCCCACCGCGATTGTTCAAAAATTTTTTGGACACCTCCCCTACCCCCTCCCCCCCCCTTTCACCTGTCTGTCACGCGACGTCACGGAAACCACGATAGTTCCCCATCTGATATGACGTGGACACACTGATTGTGCATAATTTGACCAAACAAAAGAAAAAATTACCGACGATTACGTTACTTCCTAATGCGAAATTTGAGCGCAGCAAATAAGCTGTTTCACCTTTTCGATAGATTGAGGCAAAGAAATCGAGCAACACATGTATGCGCTATCACAGAATTTTTTTTAATTTTTCACACGTATTCCTTTAACAAAGACTCCACTAACAGTTCTTGACAGTCATGAAGGAAGCTTTGTGGTCGGAGAAATAGACTGATATATGTTCGACTTGGTACACCAATGCTTGATTCTCAAAGACGAGATCTATACAAGTGCCTCGCGAGGTTGTCACAGCCGTGGGACGCGTTACGAGCGAGAGGAACGGGATATTCTCCCGCATAAGTGTTAGGAAATTGCTGTTTGTCTTTATGTCAACATTAAAGACGACCGACGGAGGACTTCCATCGGTCGTCTCGCTCATGGCTCAGAAAGAACTGGCAGATAATTTCGCAGTGGCGAACGGCAGCGGCAATTTCGGCTCGGGCGGTGCACATATACAGATCCGCCGCCACCGATCTGGCTCTCTGATTGCCACCGCACAGGGCGAACGGCAGCGGCAATTTCGGCTCGGGCGGCGCACATATACAGATCCGCCGCCACCGATCTGGCTCTCTGATTGCCACCGCACAGGGGTTGCATTGGAGGAGGAGCGAAGAAAGGAATTAAGTTCGAGCCGGCGCTTTGACAACCGGAGACTCGCAGGAAGAGGGGGGAGGGGGGCGGCGTGTACACCCAGCGGCAAACGATGGGGGCAGAAGCGCGCGCAGCAAGCGGACAACACGATAAAGGGAGGAGGGAAGAGATAGCAGCGACTGACTGATGCCGCTGACGCCGATAGTGAGTCAACCCCAGCTGCGGAGTTGGTTTCAGGGACAACGCCGCCGATGCCGACACAAACAATATGATACCCTCGCTTCCGCAGCGCTAAGAACCAGGTCTAGCCGTGGGAAGGTGGTCACGTATTCGTCGACGTGCCGGGGCCTACGTGAAATAACCGGCGCGTCGGCAACTGAAGAGCACCCTATCCGCCACACAAGAACAGGGGGGGGGGGACCCTTTCCTCCTCTTTCTGCATGGCGGCGACGGTGTTCTATGCAGTCACGTTATCTTGACTCTCTAGCGGCGTCAGCGGCATCCAGCGCTATCAGTCGGTCGCTGCTAGCGCTGGGGGGATGAAAGGGGGACGGGGCTGGTTACGAGGCCGACGACAACGCCGACGACGACGCGAAACCCAGGAACGGACGCCAAAGAGCTGCGCTCTAAAATAGTTATTTCTGATTCGACGCCTCTTTGCCATTAGCCCTCGGCTATTGGTCAAAAGTTTTCGGGCTGCACCAACTTCACTTGCCTCTCACGCGCCGTCACAAAACCGCAAAAACTCACCGCGTCAAACTGACGTCTACGCGTTAAAGAAGCATTAATATGCCGAACAAAACTGAATTTTCGTCTGATAAGCCGCAGGCTGCCCCGTTCCGAAAGGAATAAAAGATGGCTGCCGCCGATTGCTCCGGCACTGGCTACTCGCCGCTGCCTGAGAACATGGGTTTATTTGCGTGTAATAAAACTTTTTGCATGGCCGTGTAACGTTTTCGAGAACTTTCGGCACGTTTACGACCTCGTTCTGCCAACTATTCCTTGCTGAGGATCCGTTTTAGCGTCATTCTTAAGCTTCCGTTGCATGCCGCCGCAATTGTCGACGAGCCACCGCAAGCTAAGTAAGGGAAAGCGGACCAATCGCAGACGTCGGCACCACCCTCTTCATCCGGTTATCGATATTAAGTGCAGTGGTTCGGCCCCATCGAATCCCTCTCCACTTGAGCGTGCTCCTCGCGTCTTATGAGCCAATTAGATAACACAAGCAGTGCAAGCAATGTTATTCGTATTTCAAGCGAACAAAAGTGACCTCCTATGAACGAGGGGAGCGTTTGATTGGTCTGTTCAGACAACCCTGCGGATGACCGCCCGATGCTTGCGTCGGCGGTTACGCAAATTTGACGTCAGGAGATTGGAAGAAAAACATATTGGAATAGTTTTACGTTATACGGCCCCTAAACAGAAAGCAGGCGGCCAACAAGCCGGCCAAACACTTCACCTCAACAAACATGCTAACCTTCCTGATCGGATCCGATCTGCGCAGAGGAGGCGACAAGGATGTGTGGTAGCTTGAGCTAAAGGTGCTAATGTGTCAGACTGTGCCACATGCATCCTTGTCTGCTCTGAAGAGCCAAAGGCAGCTCAAAGAAGCGCAAAAGGAAAACATAAAAACAAAAATGTACGCTAAGTTGCAGACTGCAAGGGACGAAAGGTACGAACACGGAAAAAGGAAACAACGGTAGGATGTATTTTGATGCCGTCGGTTACTGCATCATTGTCTTGCGAAAGCTCAGACGGCTTATTTAGCAAGATCACGCAGTAATGCGGTAGAACAGGGCCGCTATTTTGTAGCGATGCCTTATGCCTTATTCTATGCTATTCTTATCATCCACCACACACGGCGGCCTGATCCCGTTGATAATGGGGGCGGACCGTCGCTCTGACCACTGGCTTAGCGCAAAAAGCCTGAAAAAGCATAGAATCGGAAAAGGCATCGCTACAAAATACCGGCCCAGGGTCCGAATTCACAAAGGTTTTCATTCGTTAGTGCTATTGGCCATTGTTTGGTCGCCTTCGGTAATAATATGGGTTGCATAAGGATTGGCTGGAATGTGCTCTTGCGAACAATTCGACCGTGCAAGCTCTTTTGTGAATAGTGTCCCAGATTAGTCGCGTCGCTTGACATATACGCTTTTCTTTGATGCTCCCTAGGTACGGCTGTTTTGTATGAGTAAGCGAGCGACACATTTGTACACATAGAGTGCGGGAGCGATGTCCTCAGATGTGCGTGTCTGCCGTCCACCGTAGGCCACTGGTTCGAGGCTGCTTCCTTTGAGCACGCGTTGCCAAAGGGCCGATCATCGCCCCTCATGCTTCCCACTATGCGAGCGGCTTTCAATGCTCCTTTTTATTCCGCGCCGCACTCGAGGCAAGCCTGAGCAGCCGCCAAGGTGCAATGCGACTGCGTGATTTATCGCACCATATGACCTACCGCTCACGTACAGCAGCTGTCTTCGATGCACAAAGGGCAGTCAGGCAATAAGACCTGCCGATAAGGCACCGCTTACTGAGGGGAAAATTGTCTGGACTTAGCGAACAACGCTACTCAACACCATTACCGCATCTATAGACGACTGTGAGTGGAGCTGTAAAATGTTCGCTTATATCCTGGTAAATAAGCGAATGCCGCATTCCGTATACACTCGTTGGATTTAGACAACAGTCCCACAGCGTTCCTAGTAGTACCACGCTTCAGAGGAACGACTGAGGTACCTTCACCTCGCTGGCTAAACCGTTCATTTCTAGGATTTTACGTGCCAAAACCACTATTTGGTTATGAGCTATGCCGTAGTAGGGGACTACGGATTTCTCTTGGCCGCCAGGGGATCGTTAATGTGCCCCCAGTGGACGGGACACGGGCGTTTTTGCATTTCGCCCACATGTAAATGCGGCCGCCGCTGCTGGGATTTGATCCCGCGACCCCGTGCTTAGTAGCGCAAGCTGGCTAAACCATTAATACGACAGTTAGTGCCACGGAAGGGTCACATCATTTTTCGGTCGCTCCAGCGGTATCGGCCAAATAGACCACCTTCGGACTACGAGGAGTGTATGCCTTTGTTGTTAGCCGGCCGGTGGGAGGCCTCGACCTGGGTTTAGCGAGGGATCGTATGGTGACGTTCCACGAAATCACTATGCACTACCGCGAAGCTAGACAAAAATACCTCCCTCCACATAAATCGCTGGACAAACTGCAACAGGTTACCTAGAAACCGTTGCAGACTGGCCCATTTGCAGTACTCACTAATATATCCGGGCTGCTTCTCACCTAAATGCAAAAAATGCGACGCCCATAAAGCAGACCTGAGACTTATATTGAGCGACTGCCCTGCGCTAAAGTAGGGCAGAACTCCAACTTAATGACACTTCGGACTGCGAGGTAGCGGTGTCGAACTCTGATCCCGCAGTCCAGCTGCGGACCATCAACTGGGTTTTGGAGATCGCCGAAAGTCAAGGGCTTATGGCCACCACACGCCGCCTGGCGGAAGAAAGAACCCAGTAATTCAAGGAAGTCTAGCAACTGACGAAGATAAGGTTTTCCCTCGTTCTCCTCCTGTCTTGGAACTGTGGATACGTACCACATACGTGATTGCATATGCCGCGTAAGAAGGATTTAAATAAATACATTCCTGGCACCTTTCTAGAGCCTGTCCGCGCCCAAGAACACGTAATTTTAAGTGTTCAATGCATGAGCCCAATAAAACGTTTCTGTTTGCACTGCCATACTTGCTTTTGTTCTCCTTATGAGTATAGAAATAAAGCGGACTCCATATAAATTCCACATAATTTACGCGCAGAAATACGAACCACAATGATAATTAGGGAAGCGAATGCGGAAACGTTTTAGCAGTGAAATTTCTTGAATGATCAGGATCCAAAAATACGAATCTTCGAGAAGGTCACGTAGCATGAGGATTGTAGAAGGAGAGGTCAGCCCTCTGCAGTCGTTGCTGCGTGACTTTCTCACGTTTGTTTACGTATGCGTAATATATCGCCACGCCTAGCGAATGTAACCGTAGTGTTGCAATATATTACATCGGTTCAATGGGTTGTTTCAAATAACACATTGAACCAATATAGTATATTGTACCACTAGGCTACATTCGCTAGCCGTGGCAATATATTTCTGATTGAGAACAAAGCAACAACATGAATGCCGACGCAGCCGTTAGTGACGCGATGAACGAAGCCAAGGAACACTTTTTTACGTTGAAGAAGAAGAAGAAAAATAAGAAAACACGGTGCTTGACTAGCTAATGCATATTCTTAGGCAGCAGTGTAGAGCGCAGAAGTGTCCGCTCAATGGATCTAAAAAGGGCCAGCGCACATATTGCGCCTATTCTTTTAAAGCGTTCATCTGTTGGACATCCTACTGCTCCTTAGCGAACGCACTGCCTGAAAAAAAAAACTATAACGTGACAAAATACCAGTGCAAACGACTCAAGCGAAATTTCTCAATAATGACCGCTAAATAAATGACCACCGCAGTAAGATAGTTCGGTATCTTGCATTCAAATGATGAGTGTTAGCGGTTCTGTTGCAACGCGTAGACTAATAAACTTTTAAAAAACAATATCTATATAACTAGATATTCAGAATTTCACAAATGTGCGTTCCTCACGCGTACGTTAAATAAGGCCATTTCTAAGGAAGTTCATTGCTTGAACAGTGAAATTCTCAAGCTTCTGCGCACTTTCGCATAATTTGAAGGGGCAATCACGGAGCCAATGTGACCTAGATTGCCAATACAACAAATAAACGGATCAGAACAAAGCGAAGTGTGTGTTCTTCCAGCAAGCAGAAGCATGCGGAAGAAAAAAAAACAAGAGCGGCCTATGGCGTATCGGCCATACGTCGGAGTACGCACAAGTGCTGCGTCTTGGGCCGGAACGCGAGCGCGGCGATGGTGTCGTACGGGCCGTGCGTGAGCCACATGCGCCGCTTGTCCTGGAAGGCAGCCAGGTGCCGGAAGTTGCCGTGGTGCGCGTCCTGCACGGGCAGCCGAAGGAAGAAGGCGGGGCCCCCTGGCAGCGGGGGAGTCACGAGCGGCGGCTCGCTGAGCTCGATCCAGCCACCCGAGGCCGTCTCGACGGCCTGCCTGCGACCACGACGACGCAGAATAGTGACGACCTCTCCACTTCGACAACTCTGGCCATATAAGATCGGGCCTGCTCGCTAACCACATCAAACACGGGAGCAGCGCGACATGGTCCGGAGTCAAGGGCGTCTCGAGGGGCTTTAGAAGCGACTAACGCGCTTTTAAGGACACTAGATTGCTCTAGAAAGAAGGCTAAAGAGCTCTTGCAATGGCGGACCGCCTATTTCCGGAGTTATGCCGTTCGATAGGTATGAAAGAACGTATGTGTTGTGCGCAGAGTAACCATGAGCGCAAGCGGTGCCTACGCGTGGCTGCGTGCGATTAACTCTAGCGGTGTAGCTTCTCCTCTTCCCTTTTCTGCATTTTGTTTTATTTGAAGTTTTTTGCACGTCTGCTCAGTCCTGTATTGTGGTCGGCCCGCGGCTTCGCTCGGCGTTGTCCGCATTGCCTGCGTTCGGCAAGCAGTTTAAGTGATTGCCTCCACACTGCACATAGGGGCTAAATGTAAAGAAGCGCATTCTACAGTGCTCTAACGTAAAATGTCCATCGTGACAAGGATGACAATGCTTTTCCTTAGCTCTTCGGTACAATACAAGGAAATTCTTGTAACTAGCCAGACAAAAAGCGCCAAGCATTGTTTCAACGTCATAGCAGAACGCGGTGCGCGCATTTGTTTTCTCATGCATCACTCTCCAGAGGGCAACGGTAAACGTAAGTATGTACGTGCGTTTACGTGCTTTTACGTGCTTTTAGGCGCCCAGCTTTTGGGAGAGAAGGCAGTGGGAGCCTTTCATAGAGAGTCGACCACGTTTTAGAGGATAAAAGAGAGAGGGAAGGAGCACATACCTAATTTGCACCCCCGACCGTCCCCCTCCCCCCCCCCCTTTTCTTTCTGGTTGAGCTGAAAGAGCGAGTTGGTCCTTACTTGGAGCAGTGCCAGGCCGAGGCGGCCTCCCGGCACACCGACACCAGCGTCCAGTTCTGCGCCCGCGACAAGAAGTTAACGAGCAACGCCTTTTCGTCCAGGAACGCCACCATTGTCACGTAGTACCTGCAGGAAAAGCACGGTTTCGCCGCTGTCAGAGCCAAATTAACAAATTTGTAATGCTAAGTAACTGCTCTGGCAATGCTTTTGAAGTGAAATTCACCCGGAATATTTAGTCGTGAATTCAAACTCATTGTGAGAAATTAGATGGACTTTTTGGAAGACAAATAACTTCTGTGATACTATGTAACTCCGTAGCGAGGCTGTACAAGCTCCTGTAATGCGTTTAGTTAGGTAATCTGAAAGTCATAAAGCAAGGCAAATTGGTTACGGGGGGATAGCAGCAAGGCAGCGCTGTCGTCGGCGGCATCAAGTGAAAGACAGATTCATCTCTTGCAAGGCGGAAAACTGACGACAGGAGAAGGACAGTTTCAACGATGCTGTGAATAGACCCAACGTGTCTTGACGTGCAGTGAAAACATGTTACAGCTATAACGTGAACGACAATAAAGGGACAATCTACACCGCTAAAGAAATCAAACAGTGTAATTTTTTTAAAGCGAATCTGTTATTTTAAAAAAATTCGTTTTTTTCTTTCTTTCTTTTTGCGAGCCCCACAAAAGCTTTTCGAGAAAATTGAGAACGCTGCGGTCCACTGCACAACTTGGTAACTTAGTGAGCGGACCACCAATATCTTGACGTACACGTGCCCATTGCAGAAAAGAAGCTTTACTGGCAACTGCCGACGGTAGTATTGCTTATGTCGCTGTCTAAGCAGCGAACCAGACGCTGGTGCAGGACGTTCAGATACAAAGGCAGAGAAACCTATGCATGCTACTAAAGAAACATACAAATCAACGCTTCCTTCATGACCACTACAACACTTTTGTGGCTTTGCCGTGTAACAACCATGTCTAACAGATAAGCCAGCTTGTCGTTTACGTTTCCACGCGAGCTTTTGCATTCGATCATTTGTCTCGCCAAAAAAAAATTTATCGCTATCTTAGAGGACTTCAGTTAAGCACTTTATTACGATATGAACTATATGGACACCCTAAGCGCATTTCTGCCGACGTCACCGTGAGGTTCCCTATTAAGTCCAGGGATGATATGTTCGTCGCCGCGCGCCGTATGCTAGATGGGCGAGTGAAAGCGCGCAAGGCTTTGCCGGCGATCGCGGCTCAATCTCGCGCACGCAAGGGAGCGAAGCGGTATAGAGGGACCTTAGGAAGCGGGGAGGAAGCGCGCCATCTTCCATCGTACGCAACGCTCCCGGGGTAGGGGAGGGAGGGGAGACGAGGTGGGGAGGGTGGCGGCGTTCTACTACGGGCGGCCCGAGCGGCCGTATGCTCCCGACAGGGCCGCTATAGCTTGAAAGCGATATGCGACGGGGACAGGGTCCGCCGCACGCTGTGTGTTCGCGGCTTACTTCGCGTTGATGCGAGACGCAGCACGAAGGTCAATTTGCTCGCTGCTACTGCCGCGCTTCCTCACTCCAGCGTTTTGACAGCGAGTTTCCGCGGTCATCGAGTGAGATGTGTTCTTGTTTGCTTGTGCACACGTGACTCCGTGCTTGTTTATTTATTTAGTATGCCTATGTTTGCAAGTCCAAACGGTAAATAAAGCTACTATCCTTATTTCGTAAAGCTGTCCACTAATTTGCTATCGCAATCGATGCTTCGCCTTTCGGGCGTAACTGCGACCTTTTTAATCGCAGTCTTGTTCCTCGTGTCATAAGTGTGAAAAGCAATGTGTTCAGACAGATGAGATGAACATAAGCCCATTCGTAGCTACTCCGTGTTTTTACGGCGGCATGGATACATCATATTATAGTCAGTAGAACGCTCAACAATATTATGCCTGAAATTTCGTCTCTCATGATTTTGTAACTAGGGCAGACTAGTCGTAAATTCAAAAACACAGTACTCTCGGTTTCATTGACCTGAAGTTAAAAAAGAAGCCAAAGAAAAACGATTAAGGCATGACCTAAGAGAAAATTGCAATTTAAAGAAATAACCTTACCAATTTCAAACAATGCGTCACGTAAAAATGGCTGTAGATGTGGAACATCATGCAAGATCGAATTACTTATGTGAAACCTGCGGGCTGAATATATTATATAGAAGCATGCAATCTTGTCAGCAGCTTTGCAGGAGCGACCAAAATAGTGTCATCGATTCAAATAAGCTTCATAAAGTTCGGTTTTGCATAAATATAAAAATAAAAAAAATACATTTTAGTATGCTGGAGCTAGCCGTACTCTTGCTAAAATATCGCAATTACGAACCACAAGCTTTGTAGACGTCAAACACTAGTCAGTGAAGGAGCCCTCAATATCGAAAAAAAATATGGAAGCACTCAGTATAATGTACTGCATGGTTGCTTTTCAGCAGTATGTATTACTCTGGTATGTGCGCCATCTTTCAAGTTTGCGCTAGGCAACGCGAAAAGTATATAAAGATACAAGCGCGCATGACTAACCAAGACTAAAAGCAGCACCAAAGCCATTACACGATGTATAAGGGGTCCGCATATATATGGTAGCGTTCATTATTATCATAAATTTAACATTTTTATGATAAAAAAAATATTAATACTTAATAACGGTAGGGTCGGTCTGCGGGGCTAGTTGCTAGTCGTACACTTCCGGAAGCGCTAAGAGGCAACGTAAAATGGCGCTGCTAAAATAATAAAAGAACATGAAAGAACAAAGGAAGCATGCACGACAAGACTACGCTTATTCCTGTACACACCATCGCAGAAGCTAGAATTCTGCACGCAATAGTGAAGGTTGGAAGGACGAAAACAAGCGCTTGTTTTCGCCTTTCAAGTTTCTGTCACACGCGTTGAGGTTGCAGTTTATATATATATATATATTTTTATGATATGCCGAACTCACTTGGTCCCCAATGTTTCTTTTTACGCCGTTCCGTTTCGTCACATGCCTCGTTTTATGTTCTGTTTCGGAGATTCAAGTTAAGACTTAATCCGTCAACGCTAAACTAAAAAGTATCGAATAGTTTCCTAAAGTACGCCTACAGATGCACATCGAGCACATACGCGCTGCACTCTAAAGGCGGCGTCGTGAAGCGCAAAGCCTGCAAACATCAAAGCCTTCAAGTTCACAGTGATGTCAGAATACGACGCGGCTTCTGCGCGTCTCCTTTGCCGGCGCTACAGGCGTTGTCAAGAATGGCGAGCCGCTAAGCAAGATTGCCACCTTGCCACCCGATTACGACAAGGGGTGCAAGACGCGCACCTCTCCCTCTCCGTCGCTGCAGCTGGGAGGCGTTCAAAGAAGCGGCCTTCGCGTTGGAATCCGCCGCCTTCCTCCAGCCCCTTCGACATTGTGACGGAACTAGTTCGGTGCGTGAACAATGATTCCGGAGTTCCCCAACGCGGAGCTGATTTGACACGCATGGACAAGCTGCCGCGGGAACGACGTATTTTTGTGCTTCTCACGGTTCGGAGTGGCACGGAACAACGAGCGACTCTCGAGCGGCAACGATAGTTCCCGGAACGGCACCCGCCAACGCCGTCGTCGGGCATCAGAGCGCGGTTGCCTTTGTGTACGTAAACTGTTCTGCAGAGCAGCGGCGCGTTGGTGATGAGTAAACGAACAGTCGCCGCGTCGTAGGACCGGCGGATCGAGTGTATAAAAACTGTGGTTGTGCGAATGCTGAGGACACTTCTCTTGAGCAGTCATGTTAGACTGACACACTTCTCTTGAGCAGTCATGTTAGACTGAGTCACTTCTCTTGAGCAGTCATGTTAGACTGAGTCACTTCTCTCATGCAGTCATGTTGGACTGATACTCTTTTTCTCAAGCAGTCATGTTAGACTGAGTTAATTTCTGTAAATAAACCCCTTTTCCTCGTTCTCGATGAGAAGCAGTTCTTCACTTCATCAACGATCTCAGCGTAAATAAGTTGGACGACGGCATGGGCCAGCTACCTTCGAATTCATGCCGTACTCCAATCTTGGCAAAGGACCACGGACGATAGGATTGAGCCCCCAATCCTGACAGCGTGCGTCCATTTCTGCGAAATTGTAAGGAAGTATGCGAGGCCTGCGAGCTCTGAATTTCCACATATCTGGCGCACGAATTCTGCTACCATTCGGCTCCGCACACGGAAACGGGCCGTTCCAGAAATTCCATTTTGCTGCGTTCTCCGCAGCGTGCTGGTGCTTAAGCACAAGCTCTCGCGAGCGTGTGGAAGTGCGCAGTCCCCTTGCTTGTGATGATGGCCGTCCGTTTATCAGAGGCGCGAACGCTGAATTTAAAAAAAAATAGATGAAAGAAGCGATCTTTTTCCCTCATATCGTTTAAAAATATCGCTTCGTGGCGTGATTATAGCAAGTTTTATGGCCGAAAACGCGCAGCTGAGCGCTTACGTGACATCGAAACGCGCTAAAAAAAAAAAGGCATTTGAGCCACCGCATTCAACATAATGCGCTTGAATTAGGGCACAAATAATAACAAAGCGTGCAGAAAGCCCTTCTTTTCGGTATTATTTCTTTTATTGCGGGCCACACACGTTCCAGGATGCACACGAAAGAACTCCGTGGCCCTAGGCCCATAACTCTCTCTTCGTAACTTTACTGCCTTCCATATTAAAGTTCCGCTATTCTGGCGGCCTTGCACAACCATTTAGCGAGAGTAGCTTTATCTCAACTGAAACAACTTACATTACAAAAGTGCTTGAATGGACGTATGTGTATTAAGTATTTCATCATGCCGCATTTCAAGTGAACGCAACTTTTTTGTAACCTTGACGCAGTCAGTGGAGAGTAAGAACTTCTTCTCTTTTATATTCAGCGTCTCCAAGCGAGTTCATTGCTGATATAGTAACCTTGAGTTGGAAAGAAACAATACAAAAAAGAAGAAAGAAAACAGTGAAATAGAGCTAAGCTTTCAGTGAAATAGAGCTAGAGCTTTTAGGAAATACGGTGAAAGAAAAATTTTTGGAGGAAGACTGCAAATAAAATGGAAGTTGAAGGTCACAAAACAAGGCCGTTATTCGGCCCTCAGATTAAGTAGCTCGTTGATTACATGGAAAGCACTGCTTGTAGTTCAACACATGTGCGGCCGCCACGGCGTTTCCTTGCTGAGACGCAGGGTAAGATCCACGAGAGAGAGAGAAGAAACTTTATCAATGAATGGTACGGCAGTTTTGTTGTGGTGGCCTCAGGCGGCGGCTCGAAGTCCTTGGACTCGCGCGGCATCTTCGGCTTGCCGGACGGCCCAGAGCTGGTCTGCCAACTCTGAACTTTTGAGCTAGAGCCGCCTCCCAGCGGCGGTGACGCCGATGGAGAAGGTCCCCGGCGGCCCCCGCAGCCGGCGTAGCGTTGGGAAGAAACGAGCTCGAGGCTTCCCGTACTGTGGCAACGGCCGCGATTACAGACGCGTCGCGAACGGAGGTGATCTCATTACCGCGGTTTCCGGCACATTCCCAGAGCATGTGTCGCAGCGTTGCTCTCTGTCCGCAAGCTTTACAGGCATCTGTTGGATATAAGCCCGGGTAACAGTGATGCAGTGTGTGTCTGGAGCAAGCGTAACGTTACGGTCTCATTCCTGTTTAATTTATTGTGTAGTGGCGGGAATGTGCGTGTTTGGAGTCTGTAGTGTTGGGTGAGGTCTCTGAACGTGGTCAGGCGATCGCCCCACGCCCATTGTGATTCTTGTTGTGACCAGTACTCAAGGTAGCCTGGAGCGACGCCTCTACACGACATCATGTCCAGGTCACCACTTGTTGAGAGCTCTGTTTAGCGAAGGCACGGAATATACGTTTTGACAGGTTGAGATTGGAAAGTAGACTGGCTTTATTCAAAAGTAAAAGCAGGTTTGCTGAGTGGCTGTGGTGGCGCCCCAGTCGGGCAGCCACCTCGATTCCAAGAAAGAGCAGGAGGCAATGACGCCCACGGCGAGGCTAGGCGAGGTAAACTGGACTTCCGCTAAGCGGGGACAACGTAGAGACAGGCGGTCTCTACCAGAGTGTAGCGACAACAGGGGGTTCCGCGTTCCATCGTACAAATTCTCATGTTGCTCTCTAACTGTGACAGCCACCAAGGTGTTCTGGCTCACGTTATCTAGGTAATTCCTAATGATGGACTACTAACCAATTTTAGTGCAGCATGCCGTGAAATAATATGGCAAAAAGTGTATCTTATCCTAAGTGACCTCAAACAGCAGGTCGACGTGAAGAGAGATGTGCGACAGCGGCGGCCGGGTGATTGCGGCTAGCGGAATAAATCCAATAAAACAAGCTTCTCTAGCTGTTATTACGATATCAATTATACTAACGCTCGAGGCGCAGTTGCGCCATCACCATTGTCATGCTGTCCTGCTATTGACGACGCATGCGCGGCCTGCACATGTAGAAGTAGGCCTCCAGAGATGCGCAGTGCGTTTTGTTCCAAAAGCGACGAAACCAAGTGGACGCACTTTCGCGCTCTTTCTGTCGTTTCTACCAGAACCAGGGCAGCGGTCTGGCTTCCACTGCAGGCATCGGCGTTGTGCGCACACATATTAGCGTTCGTGCTGATAATGATTACGGAGTTTTACGTGCCAAAACCACTTTATGATTATGAGGCACGCCGTAGTGGAGGACTCCGGAAATTTCGACCACCTGCAGCGCGATCGGAGATATTTTGTTCGCTGCGCGTTCTGTTCAGTTGCTGCAACGTCACAAAGTTGCAGTATGCAAAATTTGTGACAGCGGGGCGGAGAGAGCAGCCAATCAGGAAGCGGTGACCTCCCCGGAAGTTTACTTCCGTCGTTTGTCGTCTGCTTGCAAGCAGTATACTACAAAACCAAATGTTTCTCGTCTTCCAAATGAATTAACTTTTTATCTAAAAAAATCTATTTTTCTTCTCAAGCCCAAACACGTTTTCAAATAGTAGTACGTGTGAGTACTGCAATTTATAACTACAAGGTTCTTTGCGTCGTCCCTAGGTGGTGTCACGCACAGCGAGAAGGAAAAAGAAAAAAAAACGACGGGAAGAGTTGCGCACTTTTCAAGAGGCAGCGACAACATCCCAGTGGCTCGCTGGCACCGATGATGTGGTCGATTTCTCTGTGCAACCAACGAATTATTTGTTTCGAGAAAGAAAAACGACGCCGGAATTCACTTTCTGTCATTTCTTCAAACGCGTTTCGCAAACGTGCCATTCTGCAGCCGCAAAGGCCGCCTGTTGGATCCAATCCAATCCACCAGACGCGCCATGCGAAGCCGTATGATCGCTCCAAACTTCTCAACTCCCGTCGCGTTCGGACGAAATGCTCGGTGGGCGGATGATTGACAGGAGCGTGTCGTCATTTTGACGTCACCAAAAACGGGGCGGCGCCCCGCGGCTGGCGACGTCGGCGCGGAGTAGGCCAATCGCGCGCGCCGGTAACCGAACGAACGCGCCGAACAACCATCTCCGATCGCACCCCTGGAGTTCTTTAACGTGCACCTAAATCTAAGTACACGGGTGTTTTCGCATTTCGCCCCCATCGAAATGCGGCCGCAGCGGCCGGGATTCGATCCCACGACCTCGTGCTCAGCAGCCTAATACCATAGCCACTGAGCAACCACGGCGGGTCGTTCATGCTGATCAGCTGTGTGCATACCACAACGCGGTGAACGTCAAGCTATGCTTATGCAACCCTTTCTCTGGACACTGACCCACGCCGACGGTGTTCCTTCAATCCCACATCGTGCACCATTCAGGTGCGACGTCTGCAGCGCCGCACGCTCGCCACGCCAGCCTCCTGAGACGCCTTCAGTGCGACGCTAAACCCTGCTATCGCTTTAGATGCTTCGCCTTCGGGTAAAACTGACAATTATTTAGCGCCTCTTTTTGCAGCTTTTAATTCTATTGTGGAGCTCCTGTGCGAGTATTTAGCAATGACTTGATCAGCCGTTCGTAAACTGACAAGTACTTAAAATTTGCAGCGATCTGTGTATTGATGTTCCAGATATGTTTCTGTATTGTGTGAAATTTACTGTGTGTAAAACTGTAGCTAGAACAGCAATGCACTTCACGTCACGTGTTCAGTCTGTATTGCTCGAAATTGATTCTAATCACGAAGTTTCTAGCAAAATGGCATGCTATAAACACCGGCTTGACTTCCATTCTGCGGTTCGAACATTCTACGTAACGAGTATAATTAAAATGTTAAATATTAAAGCTTTATTCACTATTGATACTAGTGCAGCAGAGGATTACAGTTTCTCAATTGTATTTGGTTATTATAAAAATGAGTTAGCAGAAAAGTTCCGCCTCAGAATAAATTTTAACTGCTGTCAGTGACTCTTACTACTTCACCCGATAAAACAATCAAGGTAAAGCGAAACCGATGGATGTCATATGGGCGCTTGCAAGTACGCAGTTCGTAATTTCTATGTAGCACTCATGCACGCACTGAACAACGGCGCAGAGAGACTCACTCGCTGGTCTTGTCGAGCAGCTCCTGCGGCGGCTGCACAGGCTTGGCAGGCTCAGCTCCGCCGTGCGTGACGGCGACCACGTGAAGCTCAACCTCCGGGTTGGTAGAGCCCGCTTTCGGGTAGCGCAGTGGCAACAGTGCCGGGTACTGCCCCTCGTACAGTGGAAGCATCATGGCGCTAACGGCGGTGTCGTTGAAGGTGGCGTAGCAGAGGCGGCTTCCGCCGGGCGACCACCAGAGCGCACTGCTCGAGCCCAAAACCTCCTCCTCGTACAGCCAGTCGGCCACGCCGTTGAACACGACACCAGGCGAGCCCGTGTCCGTGAGCCGCACGGGGGACGAGTCGCCCACACTCGGGATCAGGTACAGGTCGTTCTCGAACACGTACGTCTGGCCACAAGAAGGGAGGAGGAAAACCAGCGCTTACGAATGCAAGAGAGCTTACCATCTGTTTCCCGCTTGGGCGCTCGCCAAACATGACGGCTCCCGCGTGATAACGGGTCGATCGCCGAGGCCACGGCCAATAAATGACTGCACTTACGGAAGAGAACTGCGGTGAATTCGCGACCGAGACCATAGCCTGTATTCACGGTACTTCACTCACGTAAGCATTGTCTGGCATTGCCCATCGCGGCCATGATGTTCTCATTATCACGCAGGCCGATGTCGTGACTGAAATCGCTTCTGCGTTAGAGAAGTTTCCTGAACACGGGACCAGGACTTGTATTCAGGAAACTTCTGTTACTTCATTCCACCGTGCTTGCTAAAACCAGAGGGCAGGGGAAAGCGTCAGAGAAGAACATGTGTGATGCTGACGGAATGCATTACATCCGCTCCCCAACTCCGCCCCTAGGTCGCGGAACAAGATGGCTTCGGATTTCTGCAATATTTACTGGAGAACCGCGTCTATTTAGTATAAATATTCGCGAAGAAAACACGCATGCGCACGCAGAAGAAGAAAAGAGAACAAAAGAAACGCGTCCAATTGTGACAGCGAGCGAGGCGACGCATTCAGGACAATGACTGACAATGCTTACGAGCAAAATAGGACTATTAGGCACTATATTGCTCAGAGAGGTATGACTAAAGCCTACTGTTTCAGAGGACTGTACCCATTGGATAACGGACAACAAATGCGCTAACACGTTACTGCTTTGCCTGCAACACACAAGGCTTCATGGATTTTTTGGTGCCCCTTTTGATAATTTCTTTACTACATAGGCGTTACGGCAATACACCGAATCCAAAAAGGAAAAGAAATAGGGCCGGCTTTCTTGAAGTATAGTTTGTATACGCTAGAATGGCTTCCAAGAACAACCACCCACATATCGCAGACGCACTATTATAGAGGATGACCGTACTGCGACAGTCTTCAGGAAAGTAAAGATTCGTTAATTCGGACCCAAGGCTTCTACAACAAACATTTCGTACTATGAAGCAGTTGGAAAAACGGGGAACAGCTAATCGCGATAGCGTATATATAAATGGCAATTATGGCCGGACTCTGTTTCATAGTTTTTAGGAACGGGCCTAGAAGGATTCTACATATTAGCTCAGAATCGAAACGCACCCATTAATGTCTACTGATGTTGCATTCATTTATTTCTATTTTGTCACAAGCTTCTCGTGCCAACTTCTGCACGACAGTTAAGGGCACATATTGCAAGTAGACAGAGAAAAAGAAAGAACAAGGCAAAGTTAGGGTCTGTGTGTACGCACCAGCTGGTTTCCAGTTTGGCCCCAGGCAGCATATTGTAGTTCTTCCTGGTTCGAGCTGTGCTTCAGCGGAAACACCTCTCTGAAGAACATAAGAAAACAAGAATAATTGCGGCCAATAAGTTAACCCTACTATTCCTCAAAACAACAAAAAAAGGAAGTAATTCTAGAACGCCAGATTGTATGCTTGCCGCACATACGTTGGCAATGTGTACCGTCCCGGTTGTTCAACCGGTTACGAGCTCTACAAAATAGGCACAAAATCGTAATTTTGCTATACACAATAAGGGTAACGTGGTGGCGACTGCATGCACAGTAAACACAAATAAGCGGTCTATATCAATTCATAATAATCCATCCATGCCATCCGCTAAATAGCTCTGAAGTAGGGGTGTATGGAGGTGGGGGAGCGTGTGATCTATTACTAAATTACTGGTTGCCAGAGCACGCAGCTTAATTATCTGTACACTTCTACTTCTGAGATATCGGCTTGTGAATAAAAGGCGTACAAATGTAAAAAAATGCCCAGAAGCTGCTAGCAATACGCACGCGCCATTTTCGGCTTCAACGAAACTTAGTTCAGTAAAGAAAACATGATGTAGCATTTGTATCTAACATATTGTGACATCAAGGGTGCTCTTTAATTGTGCAGAAGTTTAGCAATCGCAGTGTGTCTAAAGTGTACAATATCAATCCCGGACGCTATAAGATAACGGCCTTTTTTCATTGCACTGTGTATTCCCATTAAATATGATTAACAAAATTAGATATCCGCGTAAATAAACGTCGTCATGATGCTGGCGGGTGTTTTCGTTGATTCGAAAAAAAAATTGTATTTTTGCAACCGAACTAACTAAATAAGAACATTAAACTGGGTGAGTCCGTACTGGTTCATGTTTTAAGGGTAGCGGTATAACTAACTATAAGGCTACTTTAGATATGTTATGACAACGAAGCAGTGCGGCGGTTTTTTCTTTTTCTTTTCGCTTCGCGGCTATCGCAGTGCACACTGTACCAATCATATTTGCTTTGTTTTACTTCTTCTTGCTGCTTTGTTTCTGTTATAGTGACTCACGGTTAGCATGTTACATAAATAAACGTTTTTACAAAACTCTCCCCCTTGAGAGTCGGCACTTTGTCCGTCGTTTTGTGTCTTTCTTTCGTTCCGTGTCAGTTATAGTGCTACCCTTAACACAAGAACAGAACTAAGGTTAACCTAAAACACGAAGTAAAGTTTTCCACGCAACATACTATATGAACCCGGCAGTACATCTTTCCTGTCATGAGCCTAGACGTAATATCTTTTTGTTTTTGCTAGACGGCTCAGAACTTTCGGCCAGATACTCAGTTGGGTGCATGCCACTCGTTATCGCAACGTTCGTACGAGTCTTCAGTTGGCAGATGTTATGATGATGTTAGGTGAGTCGCAGGTGTTACAGCGAAACATTATTGGTGCGCAGCTGGCGCAGCTACTGGCCGCGTAATGAATAGCACATTTTTTACCTCCATCGCTCACATCCACGCTTGTTAAAAGAAGTGTTTCTCAGTTCCTCTATTGAGTTCCTCTATAAACTGCTTCAAAATCAGTGGGAGACTAATTACCATTTCGACATTTTTCTCGGGTTCCCATTTGAATCTTAGCAGCATGTATTTGATCTCGGAATCAGCTTATTTGTTTATATTGTAGGTCAAAAGTAAAACCTGTCGAAATGACAGAACATTTCTGTAGGACTGCATACCAAGAACATTTACATTGGTACGCATGTCCTTGACTGCTTGACTCCCAGGACAATTTTGCACTGCACACTTCATATTTATCGCTTCGGCCATTACCCAATGATACATGTTAGTACTAGAGCTTTCTAAATGACCACGAAACCAATAAGCGACGTCAGCCCACAGCGACTCTCAGTGGCATAGTGGAGTAAAGAAAAAGAAAATGAGACAATGACGTTGGTGTTTGTGTATGTCGCTTACCTGTTTGAAAAATCATAGATCTTGTACTTTGCGGTGAACGAATATCGGAACACCTAGAATGAAAAGAAGGAGGGTAGGGAAGTAAGAGAGTTATTACGTAATGATGTACAAATCTTTCATTAAAAAAAAACCGTCTCTGATGTGTCTAAGCTAATTGTAATATTGCTAGCGATTCTCTCTCCTTTTCTTCATGACTATTTTTTCATTGAATGTCATTAATTATTTTTAAAAATTATTAACAATATATTTGCATGAATGATCGACATATTATCGGAGTTATAGGGCTCATTGAAAACGCCCGAGTCAAATGTTTCTCAACAGTGATCCTTTGAATACATGTCATTATACTGTGCACTCCATGTGAAGTGAGAGCTAAACGTACAGTTATCCCAACGAAGGGTACTTGGAAATGCGGAGTTCCTCTAATAAGAACCAACTATAGTGAAAACACATTGCAGTTTACAATACAAGGCAATTAAACGAAACATGTTGCATGTAACGCTGACCTGTACAACTAAAGCTTAAGATTGTTTAGGTTCTGTTTAGAAACATGTTGCATGTAACCCTGACCTGTACAACTAAAGCTTAAGATTGTTTAGGTTCTCTTTAGCCAGCGCGGATCTTGGCTTATATTCACAAAACTTCCTCTCTTGTAATTAAATGCTTCTTTGGTCGCGTTTGTCCTCTTACATCAACCGGGTTTCCCCCATGCAGTTCCTATACGTTGAGAACAGTTAGGTATGCAATTATGGGCATAACGTATCGCGCAAACTTTGTTTTTAATTTCAACCAAATGGACACCTGTACCTTAAACACGAGAAAATACCGACACACATGTGAAAGAATTCTCATTCATCAGTATACTGCGAGGGGACGGACGATACACGCGACGTCCGGCTGAGCAGTTTTGCTAATACAATACTGAGCATGCGTCGTAGGCACTTTGTGCCAACCCACGGTTATTTTCCACGGCACTACTGCATGAGAAGCCCTCATGGTTGCCCTTTCGAAAAAGCGTCCATCCAAAGATTATTCTCAGTAGTGTCACAGTTTGTTGACACATTAATTTTTGTGCTTCGATCAACCTTGAAACTTATTAATCTTAATCTATAACTTAAAAAAAATGCAAACTAGCACTAGGCAGATGCTTTAAAAAAGTCAGTAGCAATGACTGCGGTTGCTCAATATGCAACGAGCGAGTAGTGAGTGAATAAAAACGGTACATAAGCTATATAATTCACTTACGGGCACAATGTCGTGGACAAGTAGCAAGAAGTTGAGATCAGGCGACACATAATACTTGCGCACGTCATATTGTCGCTGAAAAAAAAAAGGACGAAAAGGTAAAGACAGTATAACCATAAACAGTAAATACAACAAAGCTGTCCAAGACGACAACAGATACGTGCTCGAGACAGAAAAAAAAAAAAGAAGTAAAGCTATCGCTCCGGTTAGTCTTCAAGACATCCGAAGGCATGTTTTAGTTGCAAGGAGGTCGCCTTTCCTTGACTGCGCCGACCTGTGCCGCGTACGAGAATGGACCGGCAGCGTCAACGTTTTACAGCGCCTGCACGCGCGTAACAACGGCTGTGTAAATACATCAAAGCTTCGCGCGCGATTCCCGCGGCGACACATAAAGCGCGCGCCTCGCTCGTGCGCGGACGCTATCTCCCCGCGTTCCTCGCGCCGGCGGGGTGAGCCAGCCTGTGTGGCTTGCGGGCGCGCTTAGGGGCTTTAACTCGGCCGCTTGCAAACGGCCCACCCGCCTGGCTGCGTCTCGTTAAGATGTGGCGCGCATTTGTTCGGCATCCAACGACGCCGTTATTGAGCGGACAAAGTCCGGAGCGCGCGTGGGATGGGCCCGCCTATTGCATTCGCCGGCGCTGTAAACGTTTACGGCCCCGGCGAGGCGCAAGTGGGCAGCGAGAAGAGCGAAGGAGCGTGTCCAGAGCTCGACCGGAACGGTCGGCAAGCAGCCAAGGCCAGCACAGCTCTCACTGCGGGAGGGAGGCACGCGGCGAGTGTAATGCCAAACAAACGGAACGAGCGCTTCCTGACAACCGACTGTCCGACGGCAGCTTTCTGTGCTGGCATTAAGGATGGTCCGCGTGCCGCCACGCCGCGCAGAAGCTCAAAACAGTATACAGCCAAAAACGAAAAAACACATGTTTAGTAACGAGTAACAAACAGATAGATGTTTAGCGTTTGCCTTTTCTTTCCTGTTCAGTAATCAGACGCATAAACAGCAAGTATCTTCCGGTTACACCCACGGAAAGGCATCCTGAGTACGGCGGTCAAGCCAACGAGAAGCTTGACCGCGACATCAGCGTCGAGGAGGTGCGAGCGGCCCTGCACGAACTAAACAGCAAGTCAGCGGCCGGCCCGGATCACATCTCGAACAGAGCGCTCAAGAACCTCAGCGATGTGGCCATCGAAAACCTCACCGGTTACTACAACAAGTGCTGGAGTGCGGGGTCACTGCCCCAGCAGTGGAAGAGTGCCAAGACCATACTCATCCCCAAACCAGGCAAGCCGCCGAACACGGACAACCTCCGGCCCATCTCGCTCACGTCCTGCGTGGGCAAGGTGTTGGAGCACGTCCTCATGTGTAGGTGGCAGGATTACCTCGAGGAGTCGGGACTATACCCCACCACGATCATCGGGTTTCGGCGTTCCCTCGGCACCCAAGACGCGATGATTCTGTTGAAGAAAGATATAATTGACGAAGATACCCTAACGAAAGACAACAAGGCCATTCTGGGGCTGGACCTGCAGAGCGCCTTCGACAAGGTGAAGCACTCTGCAATCCTAGCCCAGGTGTCCAGACTCAACATGGGCGCAAGAACATACAATTATATCAAGGACTTTCTGACGGGACGGACTACCGAGCTCTGCGCCGGCGATCTACGGCTCCAAGAGAAGAGGCTCGGCAGTGTCGGGACCCCCCAAGGCTCGGTCATCTCGCCGTTGTTATTCAACCTCGTCATGATCGGGGTGGCCAAGCGACTCTCTCGCGTCGAGGGCGTCCGGCACACCATCTACGCCGATGACATCACGCTGTGGGTTCCGGGAGGCAGCGATGGTCACATTGAGAGCACGCTGCAAGAAGCCGTCGATGCGATTGAAGACCAACTGAACGGTTCCGGTTTGATCTGCTCACCGAGCAAGTCAGAACTGCTGGTGTTGCCACCGAAATACGTCAGACGTAAGAAGAGCGAAGCGAGGGATTACGAGGCCATCAAGATCGTGACGAGGAACGGCCACGTGATCCCGGAGGTCGACAAAATCCGGGTGCTCGGCATGATCATAGACAAGCGACGAGGCAACGGCGAGACTATTTCCCGCCTTACAGCCAAGATTACCAACGCAATACGTCTCATCAGACGGGTCGCCAACCGCAAGGCCGGGATGAAGGAGGAAAGCTTGACTCGGCTTGTGCACTCCTTCGTAATCAGCCACGTCACCTACGTTGCAGCCTTCCACAACTGGATGCAATGCGAAAGGAATAAAATCGACGCCCTGATACGCCGAGCTTACAAGGCGGCGCTCGGACTATTCGAGTGTACGAGCACCAACAAGCTCCTGAGCCTGGGGGTACACAATACCCTCGACGAAATTGCGGAAGCGCAACGGACCGCCCAGCTGGAGCGGCTCTCTATGACCGAAGCCGGCAGGCGCATACTTCAATACTTGGGCTTCACGCCCGGAGCGAAAGCGGCGAGTAGCGACGTTTTTGTCCCGGACGGAACCCGGCGCCGGATTCGGGTGGACCTCATCCCGAGAAACATGAACCCGGAGTACAACAAGGAGAGAAGAGCGGCGAGGGCCAAGGCCCTCATCGACTTTCACGCCAAGGACGAGCACGCAAGGTTCGTAGATGCGGCAGAATACCAGGGAGACTGCGCGGCGTTCGTAGCTACCGTCATCAAGGCTTCGTCCGGCGCGACGAGGGCAGCGGCGAGCTTACGGGTCCGCGAGGCGTGTCAGGCGGAGGAGGTGGCCATTGCCCTGGCCATTGCCGACCCCGGGTGCCAGACGGTGTTGTGCGATTCCCGAAGTGCAGTGCGGAATTATGCAAAGGGCAAAGTGTGTGGTGAGGCTGTGCGCGTTCTGTGCTCGGCTGACCTGCAACGACAGAATCGGTGTGTTAGAATCAAGTGGTTCCCGGCGCACGCGGGCAACGATGCGTCCGAGAAGCACGATAACCACAACGAGACGGCGCACGCAGTGGCGCGAGCGCTAACCAACCGCGCCGCTGCAACCGACCGTCCAACGTGGTGTAGTGCCAAGGACCGCATGACGACGTTCAACGAACTTACCCAGTTCCACCGCCTGGCTCGAAGGACTTTCCCACCCCCGCACCCGGGGCTGAGCCGAGCGGAGGCGGTGCTGTTCAGACAATTACAAACTGGTTCTTTACCCACCCCAGTATTAATGACTCATCTATACCCTAAATTATATGTGAGTGATGTGTGCCGCGTGTGCCAGCGGGAGAGGGCCACCCTGACGCACATCCTATGGGATTGCACCAAGTTTCCCAATGAGGCTTCGACAAGTACAGCGATTCCTCCGCGACTCGCGGCTGCGGCGGAATGCTACGACCACGAAAGCCAAACCTGGGCCGTCCAGCAGGTCTCGGCGGCTCTTGAAAGACAAAGGCCGAGCGAAACCGACGGAACGTTGCCCCCCAGGGCGACCAACCGCGGGAGTAACACGCGCTGGAGTTGAGTAGAGACCACCCGCTGAGAAGACGTCAGGGCCCGCGTCACGGCGCCATTTAGTCGTGGTGTCGTTCTGCAGACGACTACATGAAGTTGTCTCTCTCTCTCTCTCTCTCTCCTGTTCCGATTAGTGTTTATACGCGTGCTTCAAAGCACATCCGTTCTCCCTGAAGAATCAATCACCTAAACGACGGCGCATAAGAAAAACATGTACTGCTGTCCGGAGAGTGCTCCTGCCGCGTGCCTCGTGTGCTTCCCGTGTTGCGCCATCCTGAAGGTAGTGCCTCAATCAGCCTACGACGCGGCGCTTTTACGTCTCATTTTCACAGACCTGCAGGACCAGCCTTCCCCGCCGAGCGTCGATATGACTTTCTTTTCTGTTCTCCAAACCTGAATCACATCTAGATGCCTGAGGCCCAAAAACACAAGTGTGCTCCGGAAGCAGGTCGCGTATCGGAGGCTCGCGTTTCGTCGCGCGCCCAGTTTGAGTGACGACAGAAAAGCAGACAGGTGAGCACGATCACTATTGTTCGGTGTCGCAAAATGAGCGGTTCGATTTTTCTTTTTCTGTTTCTTACATTCTACATCTTCCTTTTTACTACTGATTACAATTTCTTCGGTTTAACGATCGTATAGCACAACGTGGCCAGCCGTAAATAAGAATGCTTCTGAAATCTGCAGCCATTCGTAAAACATGGGGAAAAGATTCCAGTTTTTGTAGTTTCAAGCCTACGCCAGCCTTGCCAGTCCATAGCTTTTCCATTCGAGTTTCCCCTTTATGATAAACAGAGTCTTTCTATCTATAGATTCGCGTGACTCAGTAAAATGAAAACGTTCGCGTTGCGACATTCGAGTGAAACTGGACCCGCGTAATTCTGGCGGCTTGTTCTTTTAGTTAGCGTGGGATCTGGCCACGTGATTCGAGCCATTGCTGCAAACTTACACTACGTACGCCCTTGCATTTTTTCAGTAATGTCACGCGAGCTTCGACCGGAGAACCAATCAGCGCCGTATGAGGGAGCACATCGCCCAAATAGTCGAGCGTACGCGCGTGCGCGCAAAGCTCGGCCCACTGCATGTGTCCTCGTCTAGGCCGTCCCGCTAGGCGGAAGCTGTTGAGATGAATCGGTGTTCTTACCTGATCCACAGTGCACCTTTGGTTTCGTCTTGCTGACAAGTAGAGACTATTTACTTCCATCTCTAGAAGGCCTTCGATAAAGTAGACCATGACCGTCTTTTGGAGCTAAAGATGCAAAGCTATGCAAAGTATGGTGTCTGCCCATTATTTGTAAATGGCCTTCGATCTGGTCCCCTCCTTCGGGGAGTGGACATATCACGGCTTAAAACCATATGGAGCGTTTGAGCACCGGCAAAGTCGAGACGTGCCCACAAATGCGGCTGCCTTCATGTAGTTTTCTTTTTAACATTCTTCAGGTTTTTTTTTCCCGCGGAGAATAAAAATATGGAAGTATTAAGGCATCGCACTTGATCTGCGGACTTGAAAATATTGAAGATTTCGATTTTTTTCTATACTCTTCTCAAGCCGCGATATCCTATTGATGCAGACCCGTTGCCGTCATCGCAAACGCAACTTTTTTATGCTGCTGTTTAATTAAGTGAAAAACAAGAGACAATACTTCCTACTGTGGATTTGTACGATAATACGATAGCAAATGAACCTCTGGCAGCCTGTACAACCTCAGCAAGCGAGTCGTAGAGCGCTGATACAAGAACGGGGTCTACTTAAAGAGCTTCCCACTGTTCTTCAATCTTAGCCCACAGTTTGACACAACTCGCGTTCCTGACTGGTTAAGTTTCATTATACCCCATATTTTCAACAGTATTCACATCTGACCCTAATAGTCGTCAGTCTGTGTCATGACGCCAAGATCTACCAAATGCATTCGCACGGAACGAGAGACCAGCCTCATCCGTAGGCGTGTCTCGACTTGCATGTGCTTAAGCGCACCACGTGGCTTTTAGTAATGATCTGCGTAGGCGTCCCTAAAAAAATAAGTGAAAAGACAAGAACAGATAAAGCGCCATAAGCGCAGGCGGATATTCCACTTAGTGGAACATCCTATAGCCGAGGACCATTCCATGGGCGGAGTTAATAGCGCGCACGCGCGTATACTCTCGACCGTTTTGCCGACGCACTCCGTTATATTTTTTTAAGAAATGCAAAGATACACATGTGCGCGTGTATGTACAATACTTTGATTGACTGTGTGATTCATTTTAGTGAATAAAAATGTGCTTGCTAAATCGGCTATCACTGGATCCTTCCTCTTGCCTGACACCATCGGGCCAGATGACGTTGGGGCCTGGGCAGAGAATAGAGGATCTCTTAAACTTCACCGGAGTTCAATCACTATTGAAATTTTGAAGCAGTCGGAGCTAATACGGTTTTTCTGTTCAGTTTTTCCAGCCGCTTATGACGATTTCCCGCATACAGATGGCGAAGTGAAGCTCTTCATTGCTGCTTCATTGTAACTCAAGCCATAACGCGAGAGTTACCTACTCTACTAAGCGCATGACTCTCAGAGCAACGCTCTTCGCGTAGCAGCGTCACCGTGAATGTGGGACCAAGGAATCGGCGCTCACGAATGTAGTGTTGTGCAGCAGCGTCCTCTTCTCCCTGCTCTGAGCGTTGTACAGCACCAGCGCGCCGTCTGCGTCCCGGTACACGAAGTCGGTGTCTGTACGAAAAGAAACAGAAGCAATCCGTCGCAGAGAGTCACAGACAAAGAGTACGTAGTTGAAGGAAAGAACGCAATTCTCGCTGCGAGGGAGTACATATAGCAATGACATCGTGTCAATTGTATATCGCGGAATAGCTGAAATAAGGGCGCGCAGTGAGTGCATGCGGAACCGTACACGTGGGCTCGCGCCTGAACGCACAACGCCATTAGGGTCCGTTAAATCGTGCCTCGCTACACTGTGGTCTCGAGTGTAGGAGTTTTCGTCACCTCCGCCCCCACGTGAACAATTTCAGCTAAACGTCAAACAAGCGTACTCGACCGAAAAAAGTTTTAAAAAGAATTATTAGAGACAGAAAAATACAGAGGACAGTGATGCCACAGTAGCAAGCGTACCTTCCGACCTTTGTGCTGCACGTCACACGAGCACACTGCATGTGGCAAACGGAGGCTGCAGAATCGCCACACGAGGCCCTTTTGGCAGAACTCGGAGCCACTCAAGAGAATACCCTCCGTGGTGGTGTGGTGGCTATGGCGTTGCGCTGCTAAGCCCGAGGGCGCGGTATCGAATCCCGGCCGCGGCGACCGCATATAGATGGGGAGAAATGCAAAAAACGCCCGTGTACCATGCATTGGGTGCACGTTAAAGAACCCCAAGTGGTCGAAATTAATCCGCAGTCGCCCACTACGGCGTGCCTCATGATCATATCGTGGTTTTGGCACGTATATAGAGCCCCAGAACTTAATTTTAAATTCAAGTGAGACTTGCAGCCAGAACAAACGCACAATGAAAGTGCCAGGCATACATTCAGTGGTTGCTTTCTTTTTAAAGAAAAAGTAGGTCGGACTTTCCAGGTAAAGTCACAACGTCAAATGAAAAATGTTGATTCAGGTAATGCACCTCACATCACCTTAGCCGCTTCGACTCTCTGGCAAAGCAGTGAAAGAATAATTGCCTGCTTCAATACGGTTCCCTCGGTTGGCTATACCGGCTCAAAGAACGCAAATATACTATAGCCAGCGGTGGATACAACGCAGAATTACGCATTTTGTAGGATATAGCGAGCCGATACAGAATTATTTCCCAGATAATGCGGGTATACGAGAATACAGAAATATTCATTCCAACTCGAACATTCCTCGGCTTCTGCTACTGCGTTGTCGCAGATGAGTTTCCGCGGAGAAACTTTCTAGCTATTCATTTCTTTCAAATATAACAGAAAAACTCTCATTACTGAGAAAAAGAGCGCGAGAAGAAGAAGAAAGATAATCATTTCGCAAGCCTCTATTTCATGTTTCTTTTTTTATGTCATCCCCTCTGGAAATCTGGCTTCTTTAGAGAGGCTTTATTGAGCTTGAGAGATTGCACTGGCGAGGAAAAGAGACCAGCATGGACGTAAAGGGAGAAGCCAGCCGGAATATGACCGAGCGAGCTTTCACGTTACCATGAGCACAAGCCCTCGTTCTGGGAGTGAAATTCAAATTTCATTCAGCTCGCAAAATCGGCAATGGGTTTCGCTCGAGGTATGCAAACATTGCCGAGAATCGCTGTCGCCTGTAGTTTCGCCTCAGTTTTAACACGTCGAGGTAGAAACCTTTCTTTAGATTAAAAAAAAAATGAGCGCACATAGGCACACTCGCAACCACGCACACACCTGCGCACGCAGACGCACTAGTATACGTCCACCCCACGTCTATGCAGCATGTCTGCGTGGTCGCTAGTGTGCCTATTCGCGCTCTTCTAATTATCCAAGATGTGTTACCATCCAGCTCAACAGCAAGTTATTGTGGCACAACCTTTTGTTTATCCTGAACAGGCTGCTGACACAACAACAGCGTAGAAAAGTTTTAATGAGAAGAAATTAAACTAGGGCAAATTATTATGTAGTATAGTGCTACGAACTTGTCAAAACTGAGTAATTTAATATCAAATATTTTAGGGAAACAGTTTTACTTGGAAGACGAAATAATAATGGTTTATTGCGGTCTCCTTAATTTTCGCGACAAGGTCTTTGCAAATTAAAGGGCCCCTGAAACGGTTCGGACAAATTTTGTAGGCGCGTAGGGTACAGCTTAAGTAGAACATTCGCACCACAATTTAAGTGAAGCGTTACGTAATAATGGAGCTGCAAGCGATTAGAAGTTACCCTCTTCCCTAGCTATGCTTTTCCTCCTCAACTCGCTCGCCGAGCGAGCGGCGCTAAGCTCCGCCTTCACTGGTTCAGCGTCACGATGCGACGTCACATCGCTCACTTCCGGTTGTTTAGGAGCACGCCCCCTCCCGCGCGAGACCTCTTCGCTAGACGCTTGGCCGTCGACCGAGAGGTATCGAAGCAGCGTGCGTTGCGAGCACGGAGGAAGGAAACTAAGGAGAGGCCCTGACGTCACTCTTTGTGAAGCAAAAGTGAAGCCGGAAGTTGGCGCTGCTCATGGCGATGCTCCGCCTTTTGTGCCACCCTCCTCTCTTGTTTACATCTTTCGCGAAACCACGCCGCGCTGCGCGTGGTTTCGCGCGCGGAGCGCTCGCACTCGCGCAACATCCGGCAGAGCACGGTGTAGGTAACACAGCGCAACAAGACACGGTGACTACCGCAAACCCGCCCACACAGCGCCTTTGCCACGGCACGAAACCCTACCAGAGCAACACGTGTGCGCGCTCAAAACCATAACAACGCCGCCATTGTGGCCCAAAAGGCGTGGCCATACGAAAAAAAAAGCAGCAAAAAAATGAGAACCTACTACGTCATGTCCGCCACACTTTTCTCCTAGCGCGCGGAGGGGGTAGGGCCTCTCCTTATATAGTTTCCTTCCTCCGTGGTTGCGAGCATTCTGTCGTAGCGCCGAACGTGTCCGGTACTCCGCTAAAAACAGGCAAGCTGGTCATTTCGGCAAATGACTGGAGGCATAAACTCAAGCTGATGAAGGAAGTTTAGCGTAGACGTACGTGAGCAGCCTCATCGGTCTGCACGGTCCAGACACTTGCTGGCGCAGCGCTTAACCAGTCAAACAAAGCGCAAATATTGCTCTAACCAAGTGTAAAGCATTTTAAACATTTATAAATCAACGTGTTGATGATTACACTCCTGCGAAAAATACACACCAGCAGCAAAGAATACACTTCGTTGCTGCTACTGTGTATGGTTGAGCTCTGTGCCACCAGGTGGCTGCACCGTGCAGACCGTTCACATTTGCCCTTCTGCTCATGTCGTGGCTCATCCCGGCATAGTCAAGCGGCCAGACCCTGTCCCCTTGCGCTTGCGTTTGCCCTAATACTGGACTCGCGGTTCGCAGGTCGCTAGGTTTGCAGTCCACAAGGCAACAAAGTCGAATCATAGTGCTCGCGAAAAGACTGAGACCGACTCTGACCGCGGAGCTCTCGTCAAAATGGAGTACGTTGTAACACAAGCAGACGACACTTGCTGTGTGCCGGAAGTGCTGAAGTGTACTAAAAAACTATTCTTGTGTATTCTCTTTAAGTTATTTTCTTTTTACAAAAACAAAGTAACTAACATTCCAATTATTACGAGCATCATTTGTTCACCATAAAGTTGGAAAAATTATCAACCACGCGCCCTGGTCAGCCAATCAGATAGCTCACCCATGTGACGTAATATGGGTTATTTGCATCATATGGGTAGGGGCGGCTTAAAATTCCGCCGAGCAGTGCGCTGCGATCGGCAGCGATGTGTATCTTTAAAACCTTATAATAAATTACACACTTTACGCAGAGCACTTAGATGCATCAATTAATGATCAGAAGAACCTACTCTAACGACTCAGTACGTTTGTAGAAAATCGCCAAAATCGTTTCAGGGTCCCTTTAAGTGAGAATTCTTCGCCAAGAACGCGCGTTTTAGTCGACATTTGTCGACTAAAACATTGTCATAGTCATTACATTGACATTAGTCATAGATAGAGCCTTGTAGAGTTTATTGAGCAAGTTCTATGACTTACTAATGGCAGATTACTTAGATGTGACCAACACTGACACAGCTGTGCGATTACAGTCTATGCATCGATTCGTTACGATTAGTTCACGACAATATCAGTCGTTCCATCACAGGTATGTTTTTTTCTTGATCCTGTTGTCATCGGAGAAGCCGGTGGTCAGCTAACAATCATCGTACATCCATCGTCGGTGATCTCGTGGGTTCAAAGGTTCCGTCAAGTTTAAGGGTTGAACGTCCTCACGGACAGTAGAAGACTATGACTTAATGCTACATGAGGAGACACCATATACCGCCTGTACAAGAAAAGTGCCAAATTTTGGGTAGAAAGTCAATAGGACTGTGCTGAAATTTTCTAAGTACTTGGCAGAGATACCGCGCATACGCATTTTTGGCTGTGACTTAGCACGTACTTTGGAATAAAATAAACGCGTTCTCTGATGAGCAGATAAAGCTAGTTTCTGATCTTGCATTCCATGCTATAGCTTCAATAAGATTTCGAAAATACATGATATTCGCAGTTCTCTCTCTCTCTCTCTTTGCATGTTGGCACAAGATGCGACGTGTGATCGACACGAAATAGAAATAGCGATACTATTTCGGCTTTTAGAGTCCCGGCCCTCTTTTCTCTGACGACTGCAGCAGCGTTGTTGTGTCTCGATTCCTGAGATGTCGTCGTGGCTTGTCCTTGGAGCGCGGTACTCGGAGCTCAAGCGCAGCTGTTCCGCGCAAAATGTGGCCAATGGCGCGCACATGCAGTCTTCTCAGCGAGGCGTCTAAAGAAATACGGCCGAAACCCCCTGGCGTACGGATTTTATATACTTCCTAACGGTACCAACTCGAATCTCCGAGCGTTCTTTCATCCGCAGGCGCAACGCGGCCACGCAGCAAGGAGGTAAAGTCTGCGCAAAATATCGCGGGTTCTTGAGGGGCCGCTGCCATGCACTGTCAACTCGGCACGCGCTTACCACGTGATAAACGGGCTGGCCGCGCCACTACTACCACTGCTGTCACAAGCGGCCTGTATCTTCGTCGCCGGGCGCCTTTGCACCTGCCCTCCGCGAAGATTAACCTGGCTACCTCCCATGCAGGTGCACACCCCTCTGTCGGCCCATAAATTATTCCCACGTGCCCTTACTACTGCTTTTTCTTCGCGCTGGTGCGGCGGCGGCGGCCTATACAGCCGTACAGCGCCTGCTTTCTGTCTGTCGGTGAAACCGAAAATAGCCGTCGGGTGCCCGTGGCCCACCAACAGCACCGAGCAGCGCGGCATGCGTCGGGCTGCCGTCACGTGTATGATGCAGAAGCTGCGGGTCAGCGCAGCAACCGGAGAGGATCCTTCTGCCGACCCCCACTGTACTGTTTTGCAGAAAAGAGGACCACGGGTCAGCACGAGGTCCCTTCGTAGCAATCGTCGAGTGCAGTGAGACGCCGTTGTCATAGGATCCGAGTCAATAGGGTCCCCACCCGGATTGCGTATTCGAAAGAGTGACGGCTAAGAGCCTCATTATACCCGATACAGCACCGGCGGTGATGCGGCACCATCTCGCTTTCATGCCGTTCTCAAAGTAAGGTAAATACAACGGAAATAAAGAGGCGGCGATTCGATGCAGTTGAAAGCGGCCTATAGAATCGATGTCAAAAAACTTCAGTGACGTGTGTAAAAGTTAATGGAATTATTTACCTAGCCATGCTTTCAAAGTAAAGTTTCGAGAGGACTAGTTGCTTCGTTGGAGCACGTGGTTGAGACTCACGTGTAACCGTAGAGGTGCCTGCAACCGTAAGCTTCTACGATGTAGTCTATAGTCTAGTCTGCACATAGCAACAATTGTACGCAAGACGAAACCCATAGTCTGGTGACACCTTGTCTGGTCAAATAAAACCCTTTAGAAAAAAAGCGCGTGCAGGTCAGCACGAGGCCCCTTCTTTACAATCGTCGTGTGCAGTGAGACGCCATTGTCATAGGATCCGAGTCAATATGGTCACCACCCGGATTGCTTATTCTAAAGAAATGCACTTCATTTCCGCTAATTAAATTAAATTGTGGAGTTTAACGTACCGTAGCTGCACAGTGGGTCATTACGGACGCCGTAGTGATGGCGGAATTTTGACCACTCGGATGCTTGGACCCTCTTTCGTTCAGCTTAACAAGGCGCCGATGAAGCAGCCGAAACGTTTTTAAAGCTTCCCACTCCTACCTTTTAGCCTGCAACCTTTCTCTGCCTATTTTAATATGAAGTGATTGCGTTACAATCACTTTACACTGAAGCGATGGCGGGGGCGCAGGTATAACGGCGCACATAGCGACCCCGGCTTCTTTTAGCTTAGCCGGATGGGTGTACGGACAACGACGTCTATCTTTAATCGTTCACTAAAAAAGCAACCAACAAAGTCACAAAGGGGGCAATTAGTAGCTAGTCCCGGCATAACAAGCTAGAGATAGCTTAATGCCCTACCGTGTATCAGTAACTCCGACTAAGTGAAGTCTTTGATTTTGTTTTATCTAAATTTATGTACCTTTCTTCGACGTCAAAAAAAAAAGAGATTCAGCTTTGAGAACAGAAAATGTAAATGAAAACAAGTGTTTCGTGTATGTACACGTATTAAAGAAAGAAAAGAAAAAGAAACCAAGGGAAACCTTCACAACCAGACGTTAATTGGCGGCCATTTCGAGGTGGCTTTCGAGAGTGTATGAAAAAACGAGCCTGAAGGGAAGGGAAGGCCTACTTTTGTGCGTGCCGCAGTTTGGGAAAGCAATTTGGACATCACTCCCTGCAGCTCGTCGGGAGCGCGCTTCGCCGCATGGCGGAAAGCCGCGCGCTCCTTGCACCGGCCTAGTCACACGCGCAACTTCTTCCCGCGTAAGTAGCAATTACGGCGCGCCTGAGGAAGAAGGGTCGCCTCGGAATTGGATAAAACTTCCTCACTGGAGGGGTGGGTGGGGGGGTGCAAGGGAAAGTATATAACGAGCACCCGTCGTAAAGCCTCCTCAGCACCCTTTTGACCTCGCAACTCTTCATTTACGCATCGCGCCTGGCGATGGGAGGGACAAATATAAAAGAACGCCAAGAAGGAAGGAAATACAACTGAAAGAGCGCGCGCTTGCGCGCGATATTGAGTGAGATGAGAGAAAATGAAACGGTCGAGACAAAGGGGATTGAAAGCTCGAACGAAATGAAAGATTATCGCGAGCTCCCCAGCGCATACAGTGCGGCGCGCGCGCTGTTTCTGTGTGCTTGGTCTGTTTTCCTGATTTTGTCTTTCTTAAAGACACCCTTTCATTTCCATTTAGCGTATCGCTAGTAGCGAGAGAAGATAAACAAAACGAGGCGACAGACGGCCGACGAGCTCGAAGCTTCCGATTGTGCTCGCCAGAGCCCGCGCCGAAACAACAAAAGCGGCCAATATATCGCATTGCGCCTGCAGGAAGGCGAAGACAGAAAGGAATACGATGCCGAAGCAGCAGATCCCTGGAGGAAAAAAAAAGAAGAAAAAGAAAAAAAGAAGGTTACGCCTCCTCTTATCGCGCTCTCATCGAGTCCTCGTCTATACTGCACCGTCCACCGGCGTAAATTAAGCTTTGCACGAAGATATGCTAATGAAATTCTCCGACTCTTATTGCTTCGAGAGACTTTGAAAAGTATTGGCGCGCCGTAAACAGTATCTCCGATGAGAGTGCAAAAGGCCATAAAAAGTAATCACGAATAAAATATACGCAATGAAAGGACGCCGAACAACTGTGGATCTACTACATGCTTACTTCGCCCAATCTAGGAGCTCGTACGTATGTTTATTTCTCATCCACAAGCGAGCGAGTGCGAATAATGTTCGCTCAATGCATTCGAGATTACGGATTTTATGAAACGCCAGCGTGCTCGTGTCGGATAATAAAAGATTCTGCGGGCCTTTTCGCGACAGCGGTGTAGCTCAGATAAGAATAGCTCATCGGAACGGAGGAGAGTGAAAACAAAAGTACATTCAGAGCGACACGGAATAGCTGTGGCGGGCTCTTCCGTCTACAACGCCGCCAAAATCACCGAAAGCATGCGTGCCTTGTGCGACATATATATACAATCTTTGCATGTGACGGGTCAGAGCGCGCTCGGCTGACGTCGTATCTGCGGGACTAAACAGGACGACAAGGCCGGCTTCGGAATCGTTACATACTTTTATCTCTCTCGTCGTATTTCATTACAGCCCCGCAGTGACGACTCCGACAAACGCACAGCCTCGCTCAAGCAGGCGTCACGCGGGGCCACTCGCGGCGGCCGCACTTGGCTGCGCGCGTTTCCAGCGCGCGCTTCGAAATGCTTTGCGGTAAGCGCCTGCGCCAACAGTTTGTCGTGTGCCTCTGAATGCGAGCCGTTATTGCTCGCGGCGCCGCGAGAAGCGCCGGCGAGGCTTATAGGAGAATGCACTCTGCAGTGAAATATACGCTCGTGCTGGTGTCTGGCAAACTGCGCGGCGTCGCCTCCGAGCGCGAAACTCGGCGAGTATTCTCGCTGCCGGGAACGACTCGAAACATCGGGGGCCTGGAATTCTATGAAATAAGAGGGCATGCGTTCATGGCAGGTCGAATGGTGTCTTCTGTGTTCCTACCATTTCTGCACAGTGGTGTGGCTGACTAAATAGATAAATGAACGAACAAATAAATAAATATGTTGATAGCACCTTATAACAAAAAAAAACTGCCTCATCTTGTTTTTTGTGTGTAACGATTTTCATTCTTCATTCGAGATTACGGATTTTATGAAACGCCAGCGTGCTCGTGTCGGATAATAAAAGATTCTGCGGGCCTTTTCGCGACAGCGGTGTAGCTCAGATAAGAATAGCTCATCGGAACGGAGGAGAGTGAAAACAAAAGTACATTCAGAGCGACACGGAATAGCTGTGGCGGGCTCTTCCGTCTACAACGCCGCCAAAATCACCGAAAGCATGCGTGCCTTGTGCGACATATATATACAATCTTTGCATGTGACGGGTCAGAGCGCGCTCGGCTGACGTCGTATCTGCGGGACTAAACAGGACGACAAGGCCGGCTTCGGAATCGTTACATACTTTTATCTCTCTCGTCGTATTTCATTACAGCCCCGCAGTGACGACTCCGACAAACGCACAGCCTCGCTCAAGCAGGCGTCACGCGGGGCCACTCGCGGCGGCCGCACTTGGCTGCGCGCGTTTCCAGCGCGCGCTTCGAAATGCTTTGCGGTAAGCGCCTGCGCCAACAGTTTGTCGTGTGCCTCTGAATGCGAGCCGTTATTGCTCGCGGCGCCGCGAGAAGCGCCGGCGAGGCTTATAGGAGAATGCACTCTGCAGTGAAATATACGCTCGTGCTGGTGTCTGGCAAACTGCGCGGCGTCGCCTCCGAGCGCGAAACTCGGCGAGTATTCTCGCTGCCGGGAACGACTCGAAACATCGGGGGCCTGGAATTCTATGAAATAAGAGGGCATGCGTTCATGGCAGGTCGAATGGTGTCTTCTGTGTTCCTACCATTTCTGCACAGTGGTGTGGCTGACTAAATAGATAAATGAACGAACAAATAAATAAATATGTTGATAGCACCTTATAACAAAAAAAAACTGCCTCATCTTGTTTTTTGTGTGTAACGATTTTATAATTAAATGCCTTCGTAACATCGTCACAGTGTGCGCAGTAACTTACGCGTTAAGAATGGAAAATTAACATCTGTGGTTTTACGTGCCAGAAACTACGATCTGATTATGAGGCACGCCGTAGTGGGGGGACTCTGGATTAATGTTGACCACCTGGGGTTTCTTAACGTGCGCCTAAATGTAAGTACGCGAACTTGTTTGCATTTCGACAAATTTGAATTCCGCCACCGCGGATGGGATCGAATCCGCGACCTCGAGCTCTATAGCGCAACGCCACAGACACTGGCTACCGCGGCGCTCAACTACCTTACGAATAGTATCTATAAGTGTGCACAGCTGAGAGGCGCGATAGCCGCGCTTTTTTACTTGAACACAAAAAATAACAAAGAAAGAAACAAAGAAAGAAAGGCGTACACTTTTCTTTTTGCTGTCCTCCACAGGCATTGTCACCACCGCTTCAGAAAAAAAGCACCAAGGCAACAAGTTCTCGCCGCAAGCAGACGAGAAACAAACAGAACAATACTGAAACACTTTGGTGGGCTCAAGAAAGAACCAAGGAACGCTGGCCATAAATATTTCACTGAGCACAGGTTCGCGTTCTCTTATCTACGCCTGGCTGTTTTACGCTACGAAGTGTACTAGAACGAAAAGAAAAGAAGAAAAAAAGTATGAAACTAGTATATATATATATATATATATATATATATATATATATATATATATATATATATATATATATATATATATATATATATATATATATATATATATATAAAAGTGCTTCATTTTTTTTTCATTATTATTTTCGTCGTGTTTGTGAAAAATGACGCACCACTTCTGACAGGCAAGAAGGAAGGTATGGGAACAACGAACAGCGACTTTCTCGAGAACGCCACATTGCCGACACAAAATCTATAACCGCTCAGCTCCTGCACCGCGGCAGTGAGCTGCGGTGAATAACAGCGCCGCGTTTTCCACGAGGGCTTCACTGTAGGACATCGGGAGGAAGTGCGGAGGAGCGTTTAGCAGGGGAGTTTCAGGAACTCAAGTGCGAGGACGCAAGTTAGTCGATACGAAATCTAGGGCGCTCTTAAAGTGAGCAATTTGCATACGGTTCTGCTTTTCCGACACTGATAAGATCTCTGTTCTCTTGGCAACTCGGGGCGAGCTGAGTGCTTTAATGGTAACCGCCAGGTGATGCAAGACGTCGTCTCTCGTATAGTCACGACAGGACAAGAATGCAATCTCGAGACGTTATAGAAATTGCCAAGTATTCAACCTCTTCTGGCTGAATGGCCTAATACGTTCTGATTAAGCCTAACATCTACGCGGGAAAAACAGAGAACTTGCTGCGCTGGCACACAGGGTGATTATTTAACGAGATTTTCACCTTAGCATGTGCTGTAGCGACAAGGTCCCTGTGCACTAGCTGCTAGTCGACCTTAACGCACAAATATTTCTTTTCTTCTTGCTGTATTAAAATACCGCTTTTGCTTTGTTTCTCTGACAAAACTTGAGAAAGCTTCGTGTGCGGCTGAACAATAATTTTTCCCACGTTGAGAACTCGTAAATCCTCGCTTGCGCAATCAAATGCGATTCGCAATGTACCCGGATCACCAGGAAGAATTCTTCAACTGTGACGCTTTCATTCTGCGAAACCCGTATGGCTTTCCTTTGTAACTTCGGGCCACACACTCAGGCGGACGACAATTTTCGTCTTTCAACCTACTTTGACATCGCGGCGGGCGTCTTCTTTTTTTTTTCCCTTTTCCTTTGTTTCTTCTTTTTAGTGGGCTTTACGTGCTAAAACCACTATTTGATAATGAGGTACGCCGTATAGGGGACACACCCACCCGGGCTTCCTTAACGTGCACTCAATGCAGTGTACGAGGGCGTTGGTTTGCATTTCACCCCCACAGAAATGCGGCCGCCGCGACCGGAATTTTCTTCTGCGACCTCGTGCTTAGCAGTGCAACGCCTTAGCCACTAAGCAACCACGGCGGATGTAGTTATTCCTGCATCATCATCATCGTCGTCGTCGTCGTCGTCGTCGTCGTCGTCGTCGTCGTCGTCGTCATCGTCATCATCATCATCTTGGAGGGCACAGCCGAGGGGCCATTTCGAGCACATTCGCTCCAGCGCAAGCTCGGTAGGCGGCTTTCTAGCGCGGTGCCAGCGCCCCGTGTTCCCCACAGTAGAGAAGAAAGGGACGCATTGCACGCCGAGTCTCGCGTTCGCAGCGCACGTAAGAAAGCACGCGGAGACTACTGCGGCTGCCGGAGCCGCTCTTGGCGCGTCACGTACGGGCAATCTGCGCGAACTGGTGCCGGAGCGATTGGCGCTCTCTTCTGCTGCTCGGGCACGAAGAGAGGACACCGCTCACGGAGAGGACGGCGGGGCCCGCGGGGCGCGTCGTTTAGTTTTTCGTTGCTTTGCTCCGACCTTTTCGGTCCTCGACGCGAGGCAGCTCTACTCACCCGAGACCCAGGAGCCGTTGAATTTGCGCGGGTTGAACGTGCCATGGAGCACCTCTTCGAGCGATATCCTGGCCTGCTTCACGCGGGGTCCCTTGTCTCCTGAAAGAAACACCAAAGGCACTCACGACGACTGCATGTCACACGGGAAGGCACGCGCAGCTTCGCTGCCAGCGAACGAACCCCGGAGAAATGCGCCACTCAGAATGGCGGCTACAGTCTATGTTCTATACCGGAAGTGGTTTCACGACAGCAGGCTTTTTGTCTTTCTCTCTTCTTAAATTTTTACGTGTCAACAGTACCCGTTTCGAGAATCTACTTCGCCTTTTCTTTCTTTCACTGGGCGCCAGTTTCACCCTTTTTAATGAAAATTGTTTCGAATATTATTTCGTGCCGCCAGTTACATTCCTATTAGGACGACTCACCAGTGCTTCAGTAAAACCCCCAAATGCACGTACTGTTATCTCAGCGCCCTCTCAGAATAGAAATTGCGTTTGGGCTAAGCAAGTAATACAATTTTATGGAATAGCTTGTAAAAGTTTACTACAAGCACAACCATTTGATAGCCCTGCTACAAGCCTGCCATAGAACGAGCTTGTAATTTAAGCACCAAGTTTGGAATTTAACTAGGGAACAGATTAACTCCCAGAAGCAGAACGAATAACTATCGGTATAATGCTAATGCATTCTCTAGAAAACTAAGAGCGCTGGGGCGCTATAACGTAAAACTATTCCAAACTTTTCTATTCCAATTCTGCAATCAGCCCACCGCGATTGGTCAAAAACTTTTTTGGACCACCCCCATGCACTTCACCTGTCTGTCACGCGACGTCACGAAAACCACGATAGCTTCCCATCTGATGTGGCGTGTACACATTGATTATGCATAATTCGACCGAACAAAACAAAAATAGTAATTTCTGATTCGACGCCCCTTTGCCATTAGCCCTCGGCTATTGGTCAAAAGTTTTCGGGCTGCACCCACTTCACCTGCCTCTCACGTGACGTCACAAAACCGCAGAAACTTACGGCGTGAAAGTGACGTGTACGCGTTAAATATGCATTAATATGCCGTACAAAACTGAATTTTCTTCTGAATAGCCGCAGGCTGCCCCGTTCCGAAAGGAATAGAAGATGGCTGCCGCCGGTCGATCAGACACTGGCTACTCGCCCCTGCCGGAGAGCATGGGTTTATTTGCGTGTAATAAAGCTTTTTGCGTGGCCGTGTAACGTTTTCGAGAACTTTCGGCACGTTTACCCCCTAGTTCTGCCAACTCTTCTTTGCTGAGGATCCATTTTAGCGTCATTCTTAAGCTTCCGTTGCATGCCGCCGCGAATGTCGATGAGCCACCGCACGCTAAGTAAGAGAAAGCGGACCAATCGCAGACGCCGGCACCACCCTCTTCATCCGGTTATCGATATTCAGTGCAGTGGCTCAGCCCTATCGAATCCCTCTCCACTTGAGAATGCTCCTCGCCTTTTGCCAGCCAATTAGATAAGACAAGCCGATCAGTGCAGGCAATGTTATTCGTTTTTCAAGCAAACAAAAGTGGCCTCCTATGAACGAGGGGAGCGTTTGATTGGTTTGTTCAGACAACCCTGCGGATGAACGCCCGATGCTTGCGTCGGCGGTTACGCAAATTTGACATCAGGATATTGGAATAAAAACATATTGGAATAGTTTTACGTTATACGGCCCCTGGACATGTTTTATAGGTTGATAGGAAAGGTGTCCCAGCTAACATGTAGCAAGTTTCTTAATGAAATCGCAGCCTTGTGAGCGGTAAGCAACATGTTGTGTATTGTTAGCAGCCACCTGACAAATCCTCCTCTTACACTTTCTAATGGTTAACTTTAATGCCACTATGTGAAAACAAGGTTCTTAGAGCACATTTGAAAACATAAGTTTTAGTTCCTTGCGTAGCCTTTCTTTTTTCGGGTTTAAAGGTCCGCCGAATTTCAAGAAAGCCGACGCGACTCGCTGCTAGCGAGCAGCAACAGTATTTGCGCGTGCTGCTTCCTTAGAGATGTTTTCTTTTATGTACTGCATCCTCCTATGTTTTTTGCTGTTTACAGATACAGCTTCCACGACTACGCCATTACCTTTGCTTCTCTTGACAACCGCGAATTAGTTTTCTTTGCGAGCGCATAACCACTTCAAACCACGCCAACACAACACATTGGAAGTTGCGCAGTGCGACAATTGTCAATGAGCACAAAATATTATGCATGAAAATTTACCTTTTTTTTTTGCCAGGAAGCGTCAAAGGTTCGTTTCAAAACTGTTAAGTCCGCTTTATTTAGCTGGTGGTGCCCAAGACACAGCGGCGCTGCTCACCAATAAAACGACAGTTGATAGCCAACAGACGCTACAATTCAGCTTACAATCTCTCTTACAAACACACAATGCACTGCACTACATATTGTACTGCATATAAAAATACTCTGATTCCAGTTCAGGAACTGCGAAGACTTACGCCACGAGGAGCTATAGGAAAATTATTTTGCGATATTGCAGTTTATGAAAAAATGTTTATTGCACCCGGAAGTGTGAGACCGTTCCTCTTACGTGGCAGGTTAACATATAACTATGGAATTATTGAATTTTGCATTGAATGAGCGCTACGATAACTGATTCACAGTTTCGACGGAGTGACTGTCTGCACCAACGCTTTGTTCGTATCCCGGCAGCCTGTCTGTTTACTAATCAAAAACAAGTTTTACATAATGTGAATAAAGGCTGGCTTGTAAAGAAAAATTCCACAATAAAGAGCGTGTATTGTTTTTGAACGAAAACAAACACTAGACGTTGAGACAAACGGACAGGGAGCGTAATGACCTCGTAACAAAACACACTGCTAATTTAGGTATTCAGGTAGATGGGAACAAGACGAAATTGTCCAGCCATACTGGCGCCATCATAACGTGCCAATTAAGTGAATGTCAAAAACACAGCTTGGCAATCCGTCACATATGGCCTGAAAGACGGGAGTGCTTCCAGCTTGTTTGGCGACATGAGCCGCTGAACGTCTACCCATTCTAAGAAAATTAAGTCTGAAGTGCCTCTCGGCGGCTATACTTTCCTATTGGTAATGAACAAACAAAAATTACGAGTAAAACAATCGGGGGACTAGTAAGTGTTAAACATTGCAGGCATTGATGAAGCCTCTAGAAAAGGGCGAATCAGTATTTCCTGCAATTTCCACTGCTCAAAACATGACAGCTGACGAATCCGTAAAATACTGGACCGTCACTCACAAAAACGTTCGTAAGAGCAGACGCCAGCCAATCCTGATGTTGCACATGTTATTAGAAAATGCGGCCGTCCTGTGACAAGCAGCCCTTACGAAGGAAAATCTACGCTCATTATTATGCGCAGCTAGGGCGTTCATGTTGCTATCATGATGCCTATATCATAATGTCTAACACACAAAAGCAAGAACAATGCAGCAAATGCCCACTAATGACTATTTTAACAGTGTGCTGGCCACCATATTTAAGGGAATTGTTAATTTTTAGAAAGTTAGATTCGCACATTTATAAACGGTCTCTAGCCATCAGGGGCCCTTAAGTAGCTGCACCAGAGGATAGGTCTGAGAATAAAACACTCTGGGTAAACTTCACAGACTATGACGCACTCAGATACCTTTCTTTTTTATATATATTTATGAAGGAGGACGCCATTTCCGACAAGCATGATACCTGCCAGCTCTGAAAGGCCAACAACAGGCCTGTCTCTGACTGTTAAGGCCTTACGTGACCTCGCAGACAGGATCTTCGCTGTGTTCCCTGCAATGAAGAACCGTGCAGCAAAGTGCCAAAGGAAATTAGTTACGTGCTATCTATGGTCGTCTTTCCAGTTACATCAGAGAACCAAGAAAACTATACCACTGTGCATGCGAGAAGACCGTAGGTACACGTTACGTTACTGTCACACGTTAACAGTAGAGTGTAGTGTTCCGAGATTCAGTCAAAATGCTGTTGGTCTTTTTTTTTATTTGGAAAGACAACGCGTAGTAGTGACATAACTAGGTCTAACTAAAACTGGATGGTGATACGATGAGTCAGCCACCCGTCCTAAAAGCTCTGTAATCTTATGCAGTCCTTCGAGCAGTAGTATCTGTCCACCGATGGCGCAGTAAAAACGCCTCATTGTTAGCAAACTGCCACTCTGCCTCTGAGTTGTGGTCGCATATTTGCTGCCAAGTGGCAATACAGAGGAAAAGCTAGCCCATCGTCGTCCGTTTCATATGAATTCAAATAGTTCTCTGACACATCGTAGCGAACTTTTCTTAAACAACAATGACACTCGATCGATAGGCTTCTTCCCACACCCACAAGAGGACACGCAAGTCCGACGCCGTTTACACTGATTTGTACTGTTTGCAATACCAGGCGGAAGGTAAGCGGTGATTTGATGGCAGCGAACGCTAGAGAATTTTATCAGATATCTGATCAAATGGTGTCGAGGTAAGTTAAGAAATACAGTAATGAAACCTCTGGGGGCCATTCTTCGGGACTGCAACTAAAACAGAAAGTGAGAAAACAAACGAGGAACGACAACGCGTAGCAACCAGCGCGCCTACATATCACTTAGGCTGGTAAATGTAGCTGGTGCAAAAGCGGCAGCCGTGGCATGCGACTCTTCGCAGGGCCTATGTGCCGTTAGCGGCCGGATATAACTGCTGAGACAGTAATTTTTGTTCTCGATCTCTTACGCAACGCATTCTCTCAGTTTATTTCGAGACTAGCGACCTTCAACGATCTTGGGCCACATTCAGTCGCGGGTAATTAGGTAGGAGTTTCTCAGCAACAAGAAGCAGAGGCAATCAAAAGATATACAACGACACTGGCGATAATACAATCTGCGACGCCCACGTTCTATGTATAGGCCACGTAAGAAAATATCCCCATTTTGCGTCCCTTTATAAATAACCTTTCTATGCGGCTCCTCTATGCGGTTCTCAAACAGAATTTTTTTTCTTTCTCTTGCGGCCCTTTGAAGAGGGCTGTCAGCCTGGCAGGCTACGTGCTAGTATCTTCCCTTGCCAAGAAAATCCACGCTGAACACTGAATTAGGTGACGCTTCAGTTGGCACGACACACATGGCGCGCGAAAGCAAGCGAGCAATTGAGCGAGGTCGTCACCGGGAGTGAGCAGAATGACGGCGGTGACGATGAGGGCGCAAACCCCAGCGATGACCAGAAGCGCGATGCCGATGCCCCGCCAGTTGCGACTGTCCGGTGCCGAGGACACCAGCTCCTGCGCGAGAGAAAGCGGCACGTCAGCGCATGGCACTTCACCGGACGCTGTCTAGGGCACTTCGCTGCAGCCACGCGGACAGAGGCAGGCCTCTGCTCAATATACGTCCCCATATGACGAAAACAGACGATGAAGCCAGCGAAAGCGTTGCGGAAATTACCTGTTACGCTTAGTTAAAAATGTAGAAATACTCGGGAAATTGGAAACGAAAGTGGAAGAAAAGATAACTTGTCGCAGTTGGGAGCCTTGCCCACATATTCCATGTTACGCGTGCGGTGCTTTACCAAACAAGCTAACGCGGTGGCCATCTTCCCTTCCACTTTCTGCACTCTTAGGCAAAGTTACACCCTTTGGCGATGACGATTATTGTTTTGTGGCAGAAGGGGCACTCCAAAGGGTGTAACTTTGCCTAAAAGTGTGGTGTATTTGTTTATGTGTACAAGATTATAGCCATAGGAGTGTTAGCCAGTGCCGCTCACAGCCAAGGGAGCGCATGTAGAACATCATTTTGGCTGTCGGCGTCACGTACTAAGCGAGTTTAGGAGCAACTGACCTATAACGAAAAGTTAAGAAAAAAAAATTGATCCCACTGAATCCAGTTATTCTTCTCGCTCTATGCATCCCAAGACACTCAGTGTAGCATGGCACGCACCAAATAGTTCAAAGAAAAATATCACCAGAGTACCACAACATTTCATGCCAGACACGAAACGTTTCGAGGAATTCAGCGCCGCACTTTACCCAAACCATGTGTCCTCTTCAGAGCCTGTGCTGCTCCTCCCGTTTAGGAGAGAAGGAGAGATTTTGAATTCCTGTTGGTTACGGCGTCTACACTTCACTGAAGCCATCCATGAAGAGGAAAAAAAAAATTCGTTACACTGTTGCTGTCCCGGGGGCACTTGCTCAAAGCGCAAACAGTATTGCGGATCTCACTTCTCGCAGCGCTAAATTGCGCACGTTGCTCCATTGCTGCTGCTAGACATACATTTATTGCGATAGCCATTATGTTGACATCAAGGCGACTTTTCGCCGCCGCTGCCGCCATGTTGTTACGTATGAAGCCCAAGTGTAATAAGAATGAGCGGCCCGCGCGCCATGTGCTGCGGCATAGCCTCCTCGAGGGGGCTATGCCGCAGCACGCGCTCCTGTTATCGCACACGCTCCAGTTATCGAGGAGGCTATGGCTGTGGGTGCGAGGGTGAACCAAGAAGGATGGTGGTTTCATGTGCGCCGTCTTCCCGCGCACCCAATGTTGGAGGTCACGTGAACAAACGCATAGTGAGGACGGTGGGGGGAGCGCGCGTTAACGTGATCGCGCGCCTAGTGTTGGATGTCACGTAACCCAAGTTTCGGAGACGCGGTGAAGCGAGCGGCAGCACGCAGCGTTCGCTCCCAGAAGCCGGTGCTCTTCGTCACGCCAGCGTTGTGACAGCGTGTGCTCGCGGTCAGCTAGTGAGACCTGTTCACGTTTGTCTGTGCGGCGCGTGACACCATGGTTGTTAATTGAATTAGTAAGCGAATGTTTACTGCAGTTTATGCCACAGATAAAACTAACAACCCTACTTCTTGTAATTGTCAAGTACTTTGCTATCGCTATCAATATTTCTCTTTTCGGGCAAAACTGCGACTTTTTTTGTGCTTCAGTACCAACTACGACAAGCTGCAGTTACTCGGAATTCACCGGATGACATAGAAAGAAAGAAAGAAAGAAAGAAAGAAAGAAAGAAAGAAAGAAAGAAAGAAAGAAAGAAAGAAAGAAGGAAAGGAAGAAAGAAAGAAAGAAAGGAAGAAAGAGAAACTAAACTAATCGCTCGTCTTCTTACAGCTTGTCCGAAACCGCCAGCACGGAAATAAATCATTGCAGCCTTAATTTTCCCAGCTCGAGCGAACGGTGCGTCTCGTGTATCCTCTCTAGGAACGCGGGCGCCGGAACATGCCAAAGATGGCGTGATGGGATGGGTTGTGGGGAGGTTAGAGAAGGAAAGACGATGTACGGCGCACAGCATTAAGCCACCAGAGCAGTGGCGACGAGAAACCAATGCTCGCTCCTCGGGGGCGGCGGGAGGCGCATCTTTCTCGGCGACCAGACCGCACGAAGGGAAGGTCCGCGGTTGCATCGGTTCCCCTCCCCCTATAAATGTGCGCGGTTCTCGTGACAGACTTGCGTGCACACTTCGTCACTGTCAGCGCCCTGCGGCCTCATGCACTGGCCGGAACACGAAGCGCAGAAAGACAAGCACGACAGCGATGAATCCTTTAGTCGGTGCTCGTAGCGTGTCTAACGGTCTTTGGACGCTGGCGAAACATTCTGGCAGATTGCCAAGACAAGATCGCCGAGAGGAGCCGGCCGCGAAACGGGCCCGGTTCGGCTGGCAAGGGGGCGCGCAACCACTTCGGCCGCTGGTCGCGCGACACTGCGCCGAACAACTGGAGCGGCACGGCGCAGTGTGGCTGGTGTCCACACTCGCGCGACGGAGCGTGAGAAGTCAGCGCGACCGCGTTTCGCTCGCAGTCTGAGGCGACTCGAAGGTGGCCACTTTAGTCTCATCCGAACTTCACTGACGTGCGCGAAATTAGCTTGCTTTAGAGGGATAGAAAATGAACGGAGTGGGAATTTTGAAAGTATGACATTAGTTGGAACGCGTAGGAAATCTTCGTCCGGCGCTAAGCCGATTCGGTGATTACTTTGACTGGCAGCGACCTTCAAGAGACACTGCAGATGTCATAGCGGAAGATGTTACCGAGACGACGAAGGAGCACACGAAGCTTAGCGGACGATGTGCAATGCGAAAGTGCTTTCCTTGCTTTGCTGCTCAGATCAGCCAGGAGAAATCGCGCCGGGTCAACCGGTGAGGAGCGAGCTCGGCTTCGTGAAGAAATTAAATATATTGCTTCAATTCAATTAGCTTTCTTTTTCATTTTTTTTCACGTGAGGCGGCAGCGACGGACAGGAACGGGAAACCAAAGCCGCGTGTATTCGTTATAACACTACTGCGCGACGTCTTCCTTTCGAGCTGAGAGTGTCTAGGGAACTGCGATTGTTCTTGACAGTTTAGTCGGCGACGTTTGATACAGGCGAACACGCAGCTTCAATCATGAATGTCTGTTTTTAAAGAAGACAGAGGTTCGCAGGAAGGTGAAGATTCAAGTGATTCACAGTGGTCGAACGAGGGATATGTGTCAGGCAGCAGCCAACGTTTCGGCAAGAGGCCCCGACGATAACACGTCCCCTGGCTGCAACGTTGGCTTCAGCCTGACACTCATCCCTCGTTCAAACACTTATGCACGTTTTCAGTCATTTCGAATGCGTGCACGGATTTCAGACGGGTCGCCACTCTACGCGAGGCCAGGATGCGCCTCGTGCGGACACATTCGTTCAAATACACACTGCAGCCAGAGAAAATTTTAAATATAAAAGAAAAATTCGGCGGGCAACTTAGTCGGCAACAGTGGTAGCCAGTCAGGGCGTGTGTTTCTGACTTTGACTTAAATATTTGTTGCTTTTCCTGCGAGCCACAAGTGACAAGTGACAAGCCACAAGTGCGCGTGCGCGTGTGCGTGTGTGTGTGTGTTTGTGTGTGTACCCACGTGGATGAACTTCGGGTTTGAAGGACAGATTTGTGGCAAGCGTCCTAGTCGTTGCATAATTCACGCAGACGGGCCTTGACGACGTCTATTTAATTTGAAATTCAATGCGCCTTTCGAGAAGCCTTCCTTTCAGAAAAAGGAAACGCGCCGGGAGTCAGTTTGACGAAATCGATGTTGACGAAAAACACTTGTTCCAATTCGTGCTGCTCGCTGTATTGTATATATTTGACGTGCTTTTATAAAATCATATCAGCGTCAAGGAACAGTGCCGACTACTCCTTCTCACAAGAAAAAGCAAAACAATGTATATATATATATATATATATATATATATATATATATATATATATATATATATATCGCAAACGTTCGAAAAAATTAATCTAAGAAGTTACAGATTTCAGACAAGTCGTATATACAATGACGAAGGAATAGGAAAAAAGAAGGACACAAAACGACATAAACGCAGAATGTCACAAGATGGAGAGAGAGAGAGAGAAATACAATGTCACTGCTTTAAAAAGAAAGAAAAAAACTTGCCCTGACAGCAAGTTGCATTCACTTATACCTACCGTAATATCTGTATAGGCATTGAAATTGGCCTACAAGAACACACTTAGACCAATAAATGCGCGTTTTTAAAGTGTATTTGTTGGCAAAGAGACGGACAGCTTGGCTAGAGCATATGCCTATGATCAAGCCTCATTATTTTCTATACCAATCACTGTATTGGCTTATGGTGTTTGCAGCATACTAAAAGATGTAGCACTTGTATGTGCTGCAACATTTCGCAGTGAGGGTTTTCAGCACGGCCAATGCGATGTATACACAGAAACTGTTTCGTGCAGATAACCTAGCCGGAAATGGTGTATAACTACTTGCAGACCATTTGTTCGGCACCGTCGGTATATAAAATTTAGCGTACTTAACAAGTTTAGAACCTCTATAGAATCGTGTTAATGTAAGGTATTTTAGGTAGCGTTATAGAAAGTTCAGTGAGCTGATTTTTCAGACGCGCCTGCCGCGCTGCTGAATCAGCTGCACAGTTTCTGTGAATGTTGCATTGTGCCGGCACTCTCGGAAAAGACGACAGTAAGCAGTGGCGCACCAGCTATTCCTCGAGTGGGGGGGGGGGGGGGGTATTCAAACCATCTGATATGGATCGATGGAATTGATGCAGAGTGTGTTCAAACCTAATTAGTACGCCTTCGTAGCTCCACCCGCTTATCCAGTCTGAGAAGCGCACTGCGGTCTACTGCATCGGCTCGCTTAGTTGTGTCATTCACTCTTAGGAGCGGGTACTTCTGCATTATCAGGGCATCGCGGACTCTGTCGCAGTTAATAAAATCGGAGTGTTCGGAACACACTCTCTTGAAACGAAGTGCTTCACTATAGGGTATGCTGGTTTTGCTGCATTTAACATGGATACATTGAAATTGAAGGTACCGGTGAACGTCACTTGGTTGCTCATAAAGTGTAGTAGTTTGTTACCGCAGAAGGATACTGTGTCATCCAGAAAACAGATAGATAACTGTGAGTATGAGTGCGAAAACGAAATGGATGGATGAACCCTATTAAAGTCTGAATGAAAGCCCGAAGTTCCGCCTCCCGGTTTTAACACACTCTGCATCGATTCCAAACGTTAAATGTCATCCTTAAAGAAACATCATAACATACTCGTGCGGAGTAATCACCTCGGAGACGTGTTTCCGGAGCTGCCACGCGCAGTTTACCGACAATCAAAATACGCGACGTCCGAACGTCTTCTAAAACGACAAGACCTATTCACATAGGCTGTCATCCTTGCAACAAGTCACGGTGGTGCAATATTTGCGCTCACATGACGACTTCGCTAAGTGTTATGGGCACCGCGTCTAATTTCTAGCCTTAATATAAAAGGCGACTTCGACTGTGACACGAGCAATGTTATCTGTGTATGCAAGAACGCTCAACGTGCAAGCTACATTACATTGGACAAAGGGAAACAACTTTTAGATTGCGTTTTAACAATCATAGATCGCATGCCGTGAGGCTTCCTAATCTTCCGCTATCCAAACATGTCACTATCCCGGGCCACTCTTTCGACAAGCTAACCACCACCATATACTTGAATCTGATTTCAAATCTCACCATGGAAGAGAGGTTCGCGAATCATTTCTAATCCATAAATGTGCTGCCGTAGCTTCTGGGATTAACGAGAACCCGGGTACATTGACATTTTTATCCGCGAAATACAGAATCGCATACTCGTTGCCTTCAGAATAAACAGCTCGTTTTTCACCGCATCGTTTATGCCACGTCACCAGAATAGCTGTTGGCACACCCGACACACACGCACGCAATTCGTCCCAAACAATTTTTCTGGTTGCTGATGAGTCATAGCATTGTATGTAACCTAGGATGAGCGATGTTCATGAATTATTGTGGTCACATTTTTTTTTGCCATATTTGTGTACACACCTCTTTTTGCTAAGCTCTTTTGTAAACCCTGCCTTCGTTACATTTGTTGCTGTACGAACCAGCTGTTACAACTATCGCGTTCCGTGGTGCATTTTTTATCAAGTTTGACATGTGTACAGATGATTCATGACGGTTGCGGTCATCTTGCAGCAAAAAAATGTCTTCTGTCATGGTTGTTTCTTCTTTCTTTTTTTTTTTTACCACGCGTCATCTTTCCTAAAAACCCTGTTTTTGTCGAATATAGTGTTGCCTTACGAACCTGTTACCACAATCTCGTCCTGCATTTTCTTTTCAGATTCTATTAAAAATTTTCAGTATTTTTTTTCTATTTTTAACCACGTGTCATATTTTCTGTAAACCCCGTTTTTGCTGTATATAGTGTTGCTCAGCAAACCTGCTAAAACCATCCCGTCGCGCATTTTTCTTTTTTTTTTGACATGTACTGTTCATTCGTCACGAGTGCAAGCTCCTTAAAGCAACGATGTGTCTTGGCAGTGGATAAGAGCATAGGGGGTCCCCCGATGGCATGCAAGTATTTAAGCACTACGCCTTACCGTTTCATGTATTCATTGACGAAGGCCGGACCCCGGCAGACACTCACTTTATACATATATATATATATATATATATATATATATATATATATATATATATATATATATATATATATATATATATATATATATATATATATATATATATATATGTATATTAGTGCGAGTTATTACAATACGTGATAGAGCCTGGAAAAGCGTCTGTCAGTTATTTTTATATTTCACAGAGATAGACCTATTATTAATCAGTCACACATGGTGATCCATGGGGGCCTGAAAAAATGTTTGCATTTGCATTTAGTTCTTGAAGACACATAAAATCTCAAGATGATGCACGTACAAAAGGCAATTAGTGCCTGACAGAGGTCCCTGAACCCACTCCGTAGCAGCAGTACAGCGCACATATAACATGTGCCTTTGTTGCAAACAATTTTAATAATTATATAAAAAAAGAATTGTACTTGATGCTTACGTCTACAGCACAAATGTATGACTATAGTTAAGGCACTGGTATTGTCAAGGTTACACGCAACAAAGTACAATGAACATGAATGACTTGCAGTATTCATGCAGAAAAAAAAGCAAAAAATAAAGACAGTAGATGTGTGCGACTTTGAAGAATTACAACCCAATTTCCAGCGAAACTATTTCTTTCGAGCAGTTTCAATAAAAGTTTCAGTTCCTTGTAATTATATCGCATAGTTTAAAATGATGCCCCTATATGACTGTTCCGCTTGAAACCTTGCTCGCATGCAATGTTTGGAGCATTTCTTGCTGGGGATAAAAAAAAGAGTCAGTAATTCATCAACACACATCTTACTTCACCAGAAAATTTCATGATGTCCCCACTTCAACCCCCCCCCCCTCCCTCCAATTTCCGCTAACTTTAATCATGGTTGAGTTCACAGTTCTCCCAGGGCAGCGGGATAAATTGTTCTTTGATCGTAAACACTTTCATAAAGCTCCAGATTGCTTGCATGGACAATTTACTGCAAATGTCATAATTACTCTCCTGATTTTGAAGTTTACCTAGATATTGCCCAGAATGTACTCTTTATTTTTGCCAAACATAAACAAAGTACTGTGTTTAGTTACCGAGAACGCCGCTGAAACCAACTGGGAATGTCTTATGGCACATGAAACATAGGGAGAAAAAAAAAACAGCTCAGTGAATACCAGAAATCTAAAAATTTGGTCGTACATTGCACTTGCCATGACCCCCTCTTCTTTCCCCGAAATATAAATCTGTTGTAACTTACCTACATCTATGTCGCGACACTGGGAAGCATAGCTGATAGCGGCCATATCACACGCTTCAACACTTGAATAATTATTATTTTAGAAAGGCTGTGTTTGATCCTACGGCATTTAACTTCGCATAGAGAATTTACATGGCATACCACTAATTTTCGCTTAATTTGGTCTCGGTGGCGTTTATAGTTCTACCCCGGCAGCGGGCTCAATTCTGCCACGCTCGTTAGACACGCTCATAACGCTCCCGAGCGCTTGCACGCGCAACTTATTGCGAAAGATCTAATTACCCATCAATTTTGAGCTTCAACTACATATCCCCCATTAGCTTGTCTTTACAGTCACAAAACATAAAGAAGCTGCCTCCTTTAGTTCAACGAGAAGACTAGACGAATCTAATGTATCACGCCTGAAAAAGTAAAGATAATAATAAAGAGTGTTCAATAAATATTCTAACGCATCTAAATAAGCCAGAAACGTTAAATCTTCGTGACACATTGTACTTAAAGTGCTGCCTATTCTCTCAAAGTATAAAATTTCTGAAACGCAGAGTTTTCTTGCGACATTGGAAAACATAGTCATAATAACAGCAGCCTATGATACCTACGAATACCTCCTTACGATTTTTTTTCTAAAGCTGTATTTGATCAACGCGCATTTACCATCGCACAAGAACTTGGCGTATTCCTTCCCCTATGTTCACAGAATTTCTCATTATTCCAGCGCAGCCGTCTCAGTTTTACACCGCTCTCAAAACACAATAATAACGCTCTGAACTACTTGCATACGTGTGCTGCTGGAAAAAGCGCATTTAACCCACCAATTTGGAACACTGGCTACACATTACCCATACCATGCCCATAATTTTCTCCAGATATGAACAAGATGCCTTGTTTAACTCACCCAGGACACAAGAGAAACAGACTGGGAATGTCGTATCATGCAAGAAAACACGTGGAAAAACGAGGGTTTAGTAATCATTTGCAATACGTGCACTAAAAGCAGAATAGTGGAAGTTTTGCAACGCATTGAGCTCAACATTCTTCCTATTTTTGTGGAATTTCCAGTCTGCATCTCGTGCTGGTTGTTTTAAGAGTCTGGGAAACATTTCTATTAGCGGCAGTATGGCACCATGGAACGCTTGAATGAGTAAATTTCTACAACGGCTATAATCAACCTACACATTTGTTGTTCGTCCCTCAATACATTTCCTCGTACTTTGACGAAATACAAACACCGCAACCCAAATATTTTACCAAGGATACCGGGGGGGGGGGGGGAGAGAACTAAATGGCGTATAAAGCTAATAAAAATTGAAACAAAGCGGGTATTAAATAACTATTTTCAGAGCGCATAAGCAGCCCAAACAGTTCAAACTTTTGGTACACGTCAGCAAAAACTGACCCCCATTTCTTCAAAATATAAAATATCTGCTGTTTTTGTTGCTGCTAGAAAATAAGTACCGGTGTAACTCTTATTTATAAACAGCCTGAAAGTGAAATCGACAGGGTCAGAAGTGACACTTTGTATTGAAATGTCTCCGCACGTCCGACCAAGGTAATTTTCACGAACATATCTACGATAAGTAATGATTACACAATGAACTTAGGCAGTTTGACTTGTAAGAGGTTTGGTCAAATTTTTGATGGTGATCAAAGACTGAGACTGCAACGTTATGTAGACTATCTCTGGACAGACGTTCAATAGTTCCAGCATTTCATAATGCACTGGTTTTATGCCGTAAGCCACACGAATCGATTGGCGTGGCTGATTATAATACTTTATCCGGACCCTTCGCCTCGCGCCCGCAGGCGAAATATAGCAAGCTGTCTTTTCTTTTTACAAATACGGTTTGGTTAAGCGGTCAGAAAAAAACTGGAAATGACGCAAGTAGTGCTAGCGGAAATTTGTTAGGGCGAGAACTGCCCAGCGCCAGGACTTCTCCGTAACGCGAGCGTGAACGGCGAGTCCAGTACGTCGTCCGCTACAGCGCGTCCCGACGAGGCACACAAGACAATCCACGCTGTCCAAGCAGGGGATGCGTAGTAAAGAAAAGCACTGCTTACGTGTCCACTCCCTTAAGAAAGAAAATTAAGCTTCAACTTTATTTTCGTAGGACTTGCCAGCATGCAGCCGAAAGTGCCCGCTTAGAAAAGTGTGTGTGTGTGTTGGGGGGGGGGTGAAATTGCATACTGTGTCCTCACCCTTCTGACAGGGGCGGGGGGGGGGGGGGTGAGAGACCCACCCCCTGGCCCCGGTAAGCGCGCCTATGACAGTTTGCTGGGCTTCACTGGCAAAAGCAATTTCTTCCAACATTAGCAGATTAGGTGTAACTGTGGCATTTAAGTTGGCAAGGGACGCAAGCGATGTTGGTGAGCCACTTGTGTACATTCTTCAGCCATTTCTGCAAAATGAATTGTAGACAGAACAGCGAACACTTTGGCTGTCATGGATGATGTATCACATGATAGCACAATAACCTGTTTCGTAGAATTGACTGACGGACGACAAGTGCTGACGGAGAGCAATATGCGCATGCATGCCGCATATTGCATCGTAAACTGAGCTTGTGTTTGCGCCTTAGTGAGTTAAATTTGGAGTATCATATAGACCAGCTGTAGAGAAGGGAGTCGAACGGCGCAAAGGACGGGATCAAAGGTAAACATTCGGCAGATATCTGCCTGGTTGGAGACGGCTGAAATAAAGAGAAGAAAAAAGCCCGAGGTTTCGGAGCCAGTAGAGCTCCGAAACCTCGGGTTTTAAAGTAAATTTGGTTGGAGTTTTACTTCTCTTTAAAAGCTGGATGTATGCACACGACAGACACAGCGTCCCGTCTTTTTTGGCAGTTCGACTCCCTTCCATATGTGCATCAATCAGCCCTGTTCAGCACACGAACGTGACATCAAGGGCCTGACGCAGCGTTGCTGTCAGATTCCGTGCGGGCCAAAAAAAGAAACACTTTAATGGTGTGAATGTTCTTAAAAAACAAAGTTAGTACACGTGGAGGAGGTTTTTTTAAATTCTGAGTTAATTCGCACAGATTAGTGTTCAAAGTGGTGAACGCCGAAGACAAAGAGCAACGTCAACGTGCTCGTCTACTTGCTTTGCTAGCACTATAGCTTTGTTTGCAAACATATCTTATAGCTACATAAGAGCGTGGCACGCGAAACCCAAGAAAGTCCGTAGCAAATGACGGTGTTGAAGAAAGATCGAAAGCCATGCTCTCGCGGCTTAGAACACTAACAGCTGCTTAAAATTTTGCTTTGTTTCCATGAATTCGCATGCTCCTTGTGTTCACCGTCCAGTCGAACGGCTCATTTCGGCATCTATTGGTGACACGCTGTATCGGCACGTTTCGCGCAGGCAAACGTCGCGCCGAACGTTAGTCCTGACGCTCAGCGTGCCTGTAACGCCTGACAGAGAAAGAGAAAAATCGTGCAACAGCATGTATACTTTCAGTTGCTTATGTTCGTACCTGAAAGCCATGAGCAGGCGAGGCATAACACTATTCGGGAAGAGCTCATCTACGTTGACTATCCAAGTAGGCGAATGACATTTTTTGAGACAAAAAATGAACTCGCAGAAGTTTCTCTTTTTTATAAAATCTTTCTTTTTTTAATTGAAGAGCACCGTGAACGGGGTTTAAGCCCACATTTTTAGACTGCACTATACCTTCGGCATCGGTCCATGGAAGTGGTTAGGTATACAGCCGGAAAGAAAACTGGTCTGACAATGACAAGAATTATATTCGCATTAAAACATCGCTCGTGTAGGAGTGTGGTATATGGACAAACGCGTGACGCATTAATGAAATCCATTCCGAGATACAAAGCGCCCAGTTTTTGACGGGCATAAAGCGCCAACGAAAATTGCAGAGGAAAATGCAGAGAGAGCAGCGACAACGCCGCTTGCGTGAAAACACCCCTTACCCATGCGTTGGCCGCACCGTGCAAGATTGCTTTGCTTGCTCTCCGGAAACAGCGAAATACCTTATAGGAAAAGAAAAGAAAAAAAAAAGGAAGAAGCCATACAAAGGGGTAAAAAAAACATGCGCCTTTCCAGTTTTCAAGAAAGTCGCAAGCAACGGCTCCTTGAGAGCCTGCGCGCCCTTCTTTGCGCACATTTCCGCAGTGGGAATTGTTGTGGGTGGCGCGAATGGCGTTAAATAACACATAAGACGATATTTCTAGCAGCACCAGTAGCAAACAGATAGGAACAGACTATATGCTTAAATGAAATAACAATATCAAAAAGACGGTGGGATCCATTTCACTTCCCTGCAGGAGTGAGTGTTATAATGAACATAAAGCAGATAGACCCTCCGATTTGTAAAAGGAAACAGAGGTATCAAAAGACAGACGCACAAATGAGAAAATAATAAGCGGGTAAAAAAAATTAATTCAGGCGTGGGTGGCCCCCTTTTCCTTCTGTTTAGCTATATGGTAGAACTTGGAGAAAAAGGTTTCATCGCCGGCTCTCGTTCGGCCTAATTTATTCTTGGAGTCTTTCGCGAGGGGTATTCCTCCTTTTCCTCTCATATAGCAACGAGCACCTATTTTGCTGCGTTTGTGTTTGTGGAACGGGTCGCGGTATTATATCTACGTAAGTGAAGCAGAATATATATATATATATATATATATATATATATATATATATATATATATATATATATATATATATATTATCACCACTAGCACACACACTACGAGCGTGCAGGGCGATTCCTACATGCATTTGTAGTATAACGATCGGTCATAATGTTGCGCGTTGTTCGTTCAGCCACGCACACTAAGGAAGCCTTCAATATATGCGCAGTGGCTGCAGTAGTGATGAAATGTGAACGGACGTCATACATCGGCAATGTTACAACAGCGAGAATCACCTGTGCAGTGCTGTGCGCAACACTGAGTCATCAGCGCGACAACTGTGCAGGCAAGTAAAACAAGAGATGGTATGACCCAGAGAGCTCGATTTTATTAGCATTTCCGTTCCCAAATTGACATTAAATGCGCCAGTAGATGCACTCAACGGATAAACCATTTCCGCTCATTAAACACCAACAGTGGTTCAGGAATGTTTGAATAAGGATGGTACAGACAGCGATCAGTCGAATGGCGTTAGGTAGACGTACTATAGTAACCGACCTCGAATCATAGAATCCACTGGTGCCGGTTTCCTCAGAGCGCAACGACAACCAGTGCAACCGGAACGCGTCAGGATGCGCGGTGCGGTCGGCGTATGAACGTTCACGCGTAAATGGGCTTTTCTGCCGCGGCTCAGTCTCCGCGCTCGCTTCAGTCGGCCGAGGAGTCGGAGCTGCAAATGGCGAGTAGCGAGTTTGCCACACGCTCGGCAGAAGCTACGAGCAGCAGCGCCGCACGCAGAGTGACACAGCGCCGGTTGGGCGGCCGCGGCACTGGCCCCGTGAACTTCACGGCTGGCTGCCGGGACATTCTTGCGACGCTTCTTTTTTTTCTTTCCTTCTTTCTTTGTTTTCTCTCCTTTAGGCTCCTTTTTTTTTTGTTCTCCCGCGCTTAAATAACGCTCTCGGCGTTCTTGGCGCCGCGTCGCTTCGAGGGCACACAATGCGGTCGCCGACTGGACGGCGCGCCGGGGTGGCGTGAAGACCATCGAGGCAAAAGGGTGAAAAAGGGAGGATGCGAGCAGCGCGATGGTCGGAAATGAAATGGGCGCTAGCCGAAAGCAGGGTAAGCAAGGAAATGTGGGGAGAGGGACGTAGAATGGCTATACACGTGGCACAAGGCTCGGTGAGGCGCCGGCGCTCTCTCTCTCTCTCTCTCTCTCTCTATATATATATATATATATATATATATATATATATATATATATATATATATATATATATATATATATATATATATATATATATATATTGTCACGTGGTAGTGACGGTGTAGAAAGCAGCGAAACTGGGAATGACGAAATTAGCGTTTTATTGGGCGAACCTGCGCCCTCGAAAACAGGCTACACTCAAAGAACAACGATAGCGGCGAACACAGTCGGCGATCGTAGAAAATCTCATCTGAGCGGCAAGCACGTCGGCTTTTATACACGAGTCATCGTAGCTTGCAGAATAATCGCTGGTGCCCGCGTGTCTTCCAGAAAGTTCTTCACACAATTCGCGTCCCACATGCAATCAGATTACACAAGCTTCGGTGACGACAGCAGACAGACCCACCGATAACATTCGAGGTACTTCCGACACATGCGGCCGCGTCCCGCGCTGAGCATTAACATTTGTTAGACGGTGAAAAACGGTCACCCAAAAAAGTACACGTGTCAATATGTTCGAACTTCGAGAGCGTAGAAGTATGAGCCCCGAGCGCGAGCTCACGCGCGACACTTGAGCTTCCCAAGAAAGAATGCTTGCGAAGAGAGTCGCCTTCACAAAGCAGTATACTTTTCAGACATCAGGGGCAACGCTGTGGAGGTTAGACTTTTTTGCAGTGTCCGCGTTCGCACTTTTTTGACCGCCATTGTGCGCATGCAACTGTATTTTATGTAGGCTCAGTTTTGAATGAAACAAGATTTAACTACTAGACAAAAACACACTGTGGTATACGGTTGCTAATGCCTTGTTTCAGATCATTCTGGTTTTAGTTGTTGTTCTTTTCGGGTTTTCTATTTGCAGCCCCTCGCGGGGAGCCGCACGTGAATGCTCGCGCGAGCGAACCCCGTTGGCGCGCAGCGAAGCGTTGACGGGGTGATCAATTTTCGTGACCGAACTTCTTGCGCAGCTCCCACAGCGTTGCACCTGATGTCTGGGACGGAGTACAGTGTGCAGGCCCGCCAAGTCAAGGGCTCCTAGCGCCAACGGAGCAGCAGCGCAAACCACCGCTGTTATTGGGGAAGGCGGCCGCGCGGGAAGCATCGAAATAGGGTGCGTGCAGGAAAGCCAATGACGGCTGCAAGAAAATAGCGGTTTCGGCTTCGGAGACAGCCGCGGGGATATCTAGCACAGAAAATCAATTTAGGAACGCTGCCTCCCGGAAACCACGGGTGGGAGGTACTAGTACAAAAAAAGAAAAGGGGGGGGGGGGAATATAAGCGGATCGCGTGGCGAAATTGCTGAGGACGCGCCGCGTGTACGATTTCATGAGCGACGTGCAGGCGTCACTGACATCCGGCCCCTGCTTTGAATGTTGTTCGCTGTAAAGAATGGCGATGAAAGAACGTTGTCTCTTGCCGTGGGACGTAGGCGTCTATTCAATTTTCACAAACAACGAGACGCGTCAGGTGCGAATAAGCGCTGCGGAGGGTCAAAAGCGGCGGTGTGAGCGAATTTCGACCGAATTTTCAGCTATAGTCTGGTTCAAAACGGGCGAATTCGAAGCGCTCGAGTGGGGAATGCCAAGCGAAGTTTTTGTAACCCATACCGCTTTTCAAGCGCGCGTGCTTTTTCGGGAAACGGAGGCAACCATCGGGCGACCAGACGTGCCAGTCGAGTTGGTATATATGTACGATTGCGAACTCTATAATGAGTTTATTTCGTTCCCACAGCGAGAGACGTGCTGCTCAGTCCACGGCATCTGGAGCTCGCAAGAAACAACAACGAAATCTTTAACTGCAGAGAGAATTTTTTTCAGGAACTTCATGCCATTGCATAAATATAAGATACCTCTATCTAAAAACAGCATATTAAACACTAAATATCCGCTATCTTTTCTCCGTTAGCATAACAAGACAAATACCTAATTGTAAAGAACAAAAACAAAAGAAAAACGGAGATGCTGAGCGGTTCATCCCATTTTTTAGCGCGAAAGTTTTTAATTGAGCTGCCAGTTGAAGCCAAATTACCGAAACACTTAGGGCTAACTAGTACGCTGCTTTAAATCAAGCTGTGTCTAGAGCATGTCGAATAATAACATTTGTCGGCGCTCATTCTTAGGTTATTGTTACTTCATCTCGTAAAGCAGTTTTATTTGCTTCGATGTTTGATATTGTTGCTACGCTGTTCCCGTCATTTTCCCTAGAAAGCTAAACAAATAAATGTTTGTACTGGACAGGCCACTCACAGGCCAGGACAGTCGAGTTGTCGTGAAAACAATGTTTGGGTCGCGCTCTGAACGTAGGCATCGCGTGACAAGAATAAGAAGGAAGAAACGATGCGACGCGGCACGAGGTAGCGAAAAGAAAAAAATAGTGCCGACGACAGCGGCCGAAAGATAACAGGAATGCACAAAGCAGCACGTCACGAGACCGCGCAATCCTGCTTGTTTACGGCCGTCACTCTTCCCAGGTGGGGCACAGTTCCACTGCTGTGCTACCAGGTGCCAAGCGACACGGCTTTGGCAGGCGGTTTGGGACCAGCGCCAGAATAAAGCGCCACCGCGCGCGCGGTACGACGGGGCTGGCGAACTCAGGCAAGCCGAGGTGTCGTCCCTTCAGGCGCCCGCCCTATAAGCTTGCTTCGACAGGCATGTCGAGCGGAGAGCTCTATGCGGTCGCACGATATCCGAACAGTCGCTGGAAAACAGACAAACTGTTCTATTTTTGGCGTATCGTGCATAAAGGAACATGAAGCGTCTTACTCGCCAAATAAAATAACAGGAGGAGACGTTGACGTTTCGTGGTCCGCACACACGCCGCGTTTGTTTGGCCTAGGGGGCGACTCGCAGCATCATCTCCCTTATTGGCGACAATGGACTACCGGAAGGTGCACCGGCTTAATTCATCAGGCGAGCTTTGATGAGTATAGAGAAACAGTCATTTCATTTCTTTCTTTTTCTTGTTTTTTGTGTGCGTGTGTGTATGTGCGTGTGTGTGTGACGCCAGGAACATCAATGCCAATCGAGAACATAAAATAGTCCAACAGGAACCCTTCTCAGACGAAATGTATAGGTCGCGTAAAACAGGCTGCCGCACTGCATCAAGGTGGCAGCCGAGAAACGGCTGCCCGACGCACGCCCGCCGAAGAAGGGCAACGCGAACTTGTACATAGCACGTCAGACACGTGACATAAGGCGCCGCAAGGGCCGACCACGGAGCACTGTGTCACATAACGCCGGCACATCGCACTACAACAAAGAGCTGGCAAAATGCGATTCGCCGCTGTCGCATCAATATGAACGATGCTGGCTGGCCAGACAGAATTTTCGTCAAACACACGACAACATTCGCGGAGTGTCCCTCGCCAGAACGGCATTACGCTTTAATGTATCAGTTCTTGTCATCTTTATTACCTTATTCTTCTTGTAGAAATTACTATAACGCTTGCGTTGTTTAAATCACCGAAAAAGAAGTAAAAAGCTGCATGCGCGTATTCAAATGCCAGGCTGATGATTCATTTACCATTCACACTTTCATGGACGGTGGCGCCTCCACGTAGCGGTAGTGGAAAAGGATACCACGCGTTTTCTTTGGCAACTGCGCTTTGTTTCGTGTTCACTGTGATCAGGAAGGCATGACTGACAAACCATAATCAATAATTGTGACAAAGGAAGCAAGCAAACGAAAGAAAATATAGCTCGAAATGGGCGCCATGGAGAACGCGCGCGTTTGCTTTCGGACCCAGCTCGAGCGCCACACGGCGCTGTTCTCGTTTTCTACTTGAGACAAGCGCGCGCGTCGCAGTGGAGATCCGCGCGATCGCATGCTTAGGAAGAGAACTTTCCAAATGGCGGATGCAAGCGGCTTAGTGTACCTAAAAAGCGCGATAAGCACGTACTGCTCATGCGCAGAACGCAGGCTCCGCTTGCTGTCTTTTGTGCGAGCACAGTCGATAGCGCTTGCAAACTTTGTTAATGTGATTCGTTTATGGAATTCCCTGTTACCGCCACTTATGCACCGGATGAGAAGCTTATCGGTGATGCAAGAGCGTTCAAATATACGCTCTCCTACGGCTCACGTGGCCAAGGAGGGCGTCGGCGGGGTCGATATGCTGAATTACTCGTTTTGTAAATTGAGCTGGAGGTGCACAGTTATGTTGGGTGGTGGATTTTTTCTAGTCTAAAAAGGGTACCACAGCTACTAAAGTCGCCGTAGTCGAAGGATCCGCGATAATTTGAACCTTCTGGGGTTCTTCGAATGATCTGTTTTTTCGCAAGTGCTGTCACCCAGGCCAGGAAACGAGCACGTAACCTCGTGTTCAGGGGCTGAAGCCCACAGTCACTGAACCAAGGCGACGGGCAAGGACCTGAGTGGCCGACGACAGTAGAGAAAATAAAATAGCCCAGAGGAACATCCACTGGCACAGCTTCTGCGCATGAGCAGACGGCTCACATAGTCTCAATAACTGAGGGACCTTTCACGAGAACGACAAACGCGCGATAAAGTACGACAGAAAATAGAAGTCAATGCATTGGCGAGCGTTAGAGGATTAAGTGAGAGTGTACATTCCCCCAAACCCTCTTTTTTTTTTTAAATTCACATAGATTCGGCTATGGATCATCTGAACTGGCTTGGTATTAGGCTGGACAAACACACGAACGGAAATGTGAAATTATAGATATAGCCGCGCGCCAACAGCGGGCACTTCCGAGAGCCGCGCATCACGAATTTATGAGACAGTCCTCCGTCTGCGCACGCGCGAAGAGCTCACGCACAGCATCCGGCCGGAAAGCACGTATACCCGAGCGTATACGCGCACACAAACAAGTCTGCGTACTTCCGCGCGCACATTGCGCAACCAAGCGTCGCCGGAAGCTCTGGCCGATTGAAACTGCCCCGCGGTCATTCCCCATCCAGAGCGGCTGTCCTGCAGCGCGCTCTCGGCCATGCATAAATGTATGGCCATTTTCCGAGGAAGCGCTTCTCCGCCGCCGCTTGCAAGGCGGCGGGCCTGCTCCTCAAACTCGGTCTCGTTTGTTGCTTCGCACCAGCGCCATGTACTGCGTCAAAAGAAAACAGAGAAAGCGGAAAGGACGCACGGCAGGCGTCCACGTCCGCGCGAGAAGAAGACGGTCGCGGCCCTTGAGAACCGCTCCACAGAGGGACGCCCCATCTAGCTGAGCTACGGTGCATGCATCTTTGATGCGGCCACAATCGATGGCGCGGAGCTCGGAGGAGAAGAAAAAGGAGCCCGGGGAGGCATCCCTTTCGCGCGGCTGATTGCATCTGCGACGCCGGCGGTCGCGTGCATATGTCGCGTGCCCAATATTCATTTCTGTCGTTCCTGCCGCTCCGCCCCTCCATCTCTTGCCCAGTCTGAATGCACACGAGCGAGAGACAAGGACGCGATGCGCTGCTGTGCCGGCGCAAACCCGGCGCTCTTCGAAGTCGAGGTGCCGGCTGCGCCTGAGCGAGGGCGCGCACGAGGTGTGAGCGCCGTCATAATTTCGTTCCGGATGGTGAGCGCGATTTTTCGAGCTCCGCGGGAGGCCGCGGTCCTTTTGCGACCGCTCGCGGACGAACGAAAAAGAGCGTCGGCCACGCGAAGATGGCAGCCTGCCGCCGCAACTGCGGCCGCTCTCTTGTAGCGCGACTAGGTCTCCGCTTTACGCAATAAGAGCGCGAGCTTATTTTGCGTAGCACTTGCTGATTATTTGGTTAAAAAAGTGCATTGCTTATTTTTAATTTATTTCAGTATATTTAATTTAAGCCAGTTCACTGGTTTAGCTAATTTACAGCGGTAACTATTATAGCCGGTCTAATTCGGGCTTCACTAAAATCGATTAAGTATAGCTCGAACTCAACTTGTGTACGGAGAAAGCGTTTACTTCGGTGAACGATTTCAGAGGCCAGCGCGTGAGAACAGATATAATTTATCGGACAATTGACATTTAATTGTAAGATCACGTGCGCGAGACCGCAGAAGCCGTGTCGGGAAGTTCACGATCGGCACGCTCCTGCACATCCCAACGCTTTTCAAGAATGAACGAGACATAAGGCCGCACGCACGTGACTCGGCGCTGAAGTTCTCGAGCAGCAACGCGGCATGCGGCTCTCGTCAAAACAGAAAGAAACGCCAGCTGCATCTGTACCGCTGTGACGACGTCTCGTGCTTGAGTATCGTCGCACGCAGCCGGAACGCGAAGCGAGTCAGAACCGTCGCAATTCGTGCGCACGCTGCTTCTATGCGGATCCAGCAAACGCGCTTTTTTCTCAAGCTTTTCAAGAACTGCGGCATTCTATAGCCGTCGCAGTGGCGCACTTTCGCGTCGCCCCTTGAGACAAACGCGCGCGGTGTAGTACAGCGATGTAGCCCGCGCAAACGAGCCTCCAAGAAGCGGGCTACTCCGTTCCGGTCAGACTGCAGGCTCGTTTGGGACGAGGCGACAGCGCATAAATATATGCGCCTATACGCGCGCGGAGTCGACAGGCAACACCAAAAGAACGGAGATGCGTTGCGGGGCCGCCTGCGAGCCCGCTTTCTGGCATCGCGATAAGGAAAGGCCCGAAATAGCAGCCGCAGTTTTTAGGACGGGCGCATCGGCGGGTCAATGTCGCGCCCCGGCTATTCGGGCGCCCCGACGACGTTGTTTGGCGCGACGACTCGCCGCGTTCGCCCCAGGCACGACGAACGTCTGGGCTGCAGAGGGTGATTTATCGCAGTGCCATTGCACTTCGTAGAGGTAGCACAGTGCTACGCGACGACTGGCAGAGAGTAAGACAAGTCGCGCTTTGCCGTCTTGCCCCTCTGTTTGCCATTGTGTAATGTTGCGCGTACGGGTGACGACGGGTGAATCAACTACTTTGAAAAGGCGCTCCGAGCATACGCACCGGTCGCCGGACGTCCGCGAAGCCCCAACGGAGAACGGATTGATGCCGCGCTTTCGAGACTAGAACGATGAACTTTAGTGATATAAACACAGTATAATAACAATCATTATTTCTGTACGCCTACAGCTACAGCCTCACCACCTAGTATTGTGGAAGACGGACCAATGCCTTACGCCGTTCGTAAATCAAACATTGCGGAAATGCTGAAAACGAAGAGACGCATAAAGAAAAATGAATTAAATACTTGAGATATATATGCTAAAAATGTTATGCAGTGTAACTGCGTCGACGCGCCGTCGCTCCCCAAGAAAGCCCGCGCGTAAGCTTTTGTGTCTGAATGAAGTGCTCACCTTCTTTCTCTCTACTCTCCGCTGCACATAGTGCGCTGATGCATGGCAGTGCTGAAGAAGATTGCGGTGATACACACAGAATGGTAGTGCTGTAGGTACCCAAATAAAGCGTTTTATTTTTGGCTATTGTCACATTATACACAGGATGTTCGATTGTTGATGCTCAAATATTTATTCTCACAAAGCCAGCGTTCTTCATATTATCGAATCAATTTTGTAGCTTCATTGTCAAATGCTGTGCCCCCACATGAGTTTCTTTTCTTTTTGTTTTTATCTCAGTGCGCATATTTCCCGTCATGTAGAACGATGCGGCTACTCAATGATAAGAATATAAAAAAAGATAGTAATAACGTTGCTGTTATATTGAGCCGCCAACACCACGCACCAACTCCTCCTTTCTTGGTCCTTCGTTATTGTATTGCCATACGAAGCAAGAATGAAAAATTGCACTCGCGTGATCGTATATATCGTCCACATTAACGACGTCTGCGCTATAGTGTGCTCGCCCTTTGTTACGCGCTAAAGATTCTTGCCGGTGCGCTGAGAAAACGGCCATCTGCTCTGCGTAGAATTTCTTCGCAAATGGTTCACCAGTAGCACTCACCGTGGTGCTATAAGGCGCGTATAGAGAGGAGGGGGGTCACACATATGCACTCCGATTATCTTTAGATTTTGCGTTCCCGGGTGGCCGCAGCAATTTCTCGCGCGATAATCCGACCGACTTCAATGCATCCTGGCAACTTTTCATGAAAATGCACAAGCGCACACACTCACGCATACAGGTGCGCACGCACGTGCGAGCTTTACGGCACTGTACGGCTACATAAGGTTGATTTCTTTAGGTAAGACAATTATAAGGTGTTAAGCGGACTCACACATCCACCGTGCGGCAGCACGAGTTTAAGCGCCAATGCGCCCGCTGAAAGCAGCACTCTGGTAAGCGTACGCCATTCAGATGACTCGGAAAGTTCGAAGTACGTAAACAGAAATCAGAGCGCGCGGCTATACACTTGAAGAATGCATACTCCTTCACCAGCGCAGAAAACTGCAGAGGTGCTCAAGCGCGCGACGACCGCCGTTCATATAGCATACGGCTCCCGCTGTATGTGCTGTATAACGAGAGGGCGGCAGTAGATGCATTTCACAGGAAGTAGGGATACAGTGTTCGTAAGTGTTTAAAACAGGTCAGACGCAAAATGAAGGCGGATCAAACTTTGCCACGTTGTATACCGACGTTTCTGAGACAACGAGTGGGTTAGGTGAACCCACATGCGGCGCAGCCAAACGGTCCGCGCACTGCGTGGGTCACGCGCTGGCACGCACTCGCGATGTATGTGCTCGCGACAGCTTGGCTCTGCTTAGCCGTCAACTTGCATCGGGAAAGCGTGCGCACCAGTGCACACGGCACAAGTGCCCCCCCCCCCCCCCCTCCGGCTGGGGCAACATCTGAGCACAGCTCGGCAAATTGATTTCCGCGCTGCGCCGGATTCCGGTGCGGTGGCACGCTCCCGGGGCTTTGACCCGACGCGCGCGCACAACCTTTGAAGCACGCAGCGCATACGCGCAGCGGCGAGGCAAGAAAGCGCTGCACACACGGGGTGGGGCACGACGCGAGGTCGGCGCAAAAGGGCGTTTACCGACGCGCACGTCGCGCTAACGCACTCGCGATGACGGAGCTTAATTCAGACTCCTGACCCCCCCCCCCTTCTTTTTTTACTCGCAAACTGCTTTGTTGCTCTTCCGCCACCGCAACTTCCTCTCCCGCGCGATGCAATTAATGGCTTCATAAAGGATGGGAGGGGTTGGTCAGTGCACGCATGCACTGAGGACGCGCGCACATACACCCCACGCATCACACAGATACCCGTAAATGCGCGCATAGATCGGGTGATCGGAATATTAGAATATGAGTCCAACAACGCTGCGTCCCGTTATCGTCGCGACAGAATTTCTCGCCAGATTAACCTGCAACGGAGGATTGCGGAACAGTGTAAGCCAGAACAATGCAAAACGCCCGCCTGCATCTACGCTGTGGGCCTTTCAGTTGGGAAGTTACAAGCAGGGCGAAAAAATGCGGACAGAGTGGCAGAAAGACAAGTAAGACGAAGCTTTTGTGTGTTACAAGTATGCCTGATCCCCGCTTCGGCCCCTTGCGAGAATGGACCACGTGATTGAGCGCACACAGTCACCCGCGTATTAATTTGCCACTTTTCATGCTACTGCCTTGAAATCTCAGCTATAGCCTTTCAGAGTTTAATAAGCTCTGTCATACGTATTCTTCCTCGTTTCCTAATACATGGAGTATTAAAAGTACCCAAAAATCTCATCAACTCCTCTTCTGCGTACTATAGGTGACCCGAAAGATGTAATGGACCGAAGACCTGTAGAAAATGAAAAACTGCCACCGATGGCTCTGCATTCTGGCGTACTAGTCGGCTACGCTTCGCAGGAAGCAACGGTGACGCTCGAGCTTACGTGTAAGGCGACAATGGCGCGAACGTATGCTGTTGTTCTTCCCGGTCTCGTAAGCTGAACTAAAGGCGGCTTCATTTGTGTATGTGGGCGGCAGTGCATCCACCAATTATCTTTATGGCGTTGCTGGTGGTACAATTTACAAGAGTGCTATATGCAAACAGCATTTTGACGGTACTGTTCGCAGGGACATTATTTACGTCATCGCCACCAGTCGTTGAAAAAAAAGAATCGCCACTCGTTTCGGACGCCTACGTCATTTGTATAGAAGAGAGAAGGGGGTATCGCTAAGCAGACAGCATTCTGTAATTTTTTTACTCAATATGGCCTGAAAACATGCATAAATTGGGTCATCTGTGCTTATTTTATGGACCTACAGTCATCAAATGTTGCCTCAGAAGTAGGGTGGAAGAGTATTCAGTTTCGAATACGAATTGCATATTACACCAACCACTGATATTCTTATTCGAAAATTACTTATTCGGAATTTTTTAATGTTGGAACTAACCATATATTTCGCAGAAACCAACTGTTAAAGCATGGTTATTGTTTCCCGTCTGCTAAACAAAGTATCGCAAATTATAAAAAGTTAAACAAGGATAAAAGTTTATCAATGCAGAAACAAAATAGATATGATGCTAGCTTTGTTTGTGGTCTCGCGGCCGAAGCCTACATGACAACTTGTGGTTTTTGCTTGTAGTCGGTCTTTAGTGTTTATGGCAGTCTATTCATGTAGCAGGCTTATCTCTTACGCTACATCCAGTGATGTTTTCCTTGCAATAGGCCACATTACATGTGTTTAGGGCACACAGGTCCTTCAGCAGCGTTCTTCTTTTCTTTTTCCACAACTTGTGATCTTTATCCGGAAACAATTTATTTACCGTTTTGGGAAAGGTAGTCACACAGGAGCCATTCATTCTTGAAAAGCTTGTTTGCGACTATAGAAGAAATATGTTGAGGAGGCTATTCCTACAGTATATTTAATTACGATTACTAATCTTGTGTTTAAGACTGATCCCAAGTGCCCTTGATAGTTGTCTTCTTTCACAAGTCAGTCCAAGCGTGGTACCTAATTATATGAAAACAAGTATTCCTGCTGTAAATGTATTCGTCTGCATTTGCCTATTCAATATTGGATTCGATATTCAGTACTCCCTATTCGTATTCCATTCGTACTGAAAAGTTCGCATTCGCTCACCTCTGCAGCCAAAAGGTTTGTTTTCTGTCGCTTTACGACATAAGCTGCTTCCTCCGACTTTCCCTTGCTTCTGGTTGCCGTCGTTAGTTCGCATAAATAATGTCTCTCCTTTCTCTTATTCATGGCTGCTACATTGGGCAACAGGAACATTTTAGTACGGATCGTGAAGGCAGATTATGTTTGCAAAACCAAACAAGATTAATCGCGCTGCTCGGCATTCGAATGAGGTTTGTTTGTTTTCTTTAAATCATGAAGAAACTGGACGGTTCTTACGAGCGAGTGCAAAGAGGGATATACGAAAAGTACAGGGCGTGGATTTTGTTTGGTCGTTGGTCTTGTTTTTCTTTCGGCTAGAAAGGCAAACAAAGAACGATCGGTTCTGTGCATGTGACCTCGCCTGCTTCGTAAGTGGCACACAACCTTCCTGTATGAGAGCCGTCGTGGCGCATTCATAGTCATTAAAGCAAGGAATGATAAAAGAGCAAGCAAGGACAAATAATGTTGGCTACGCGTCTCTTGTTCAGGTCTAGAACACAATGCCAATGACGCTACGCTTCATTGAAAGTGGTGCGGTGTGCTGCGAGACAACGAAGCAGGAAACGACCATTGTAACAACGCACGATTAGAGTTAGTTGGTCAGCTGAGCCGCTTAGCTCAACTGCTCGTTGTCAAGTTCGTGTTGCTAATGAAACTACCCTCCTTCCCCGGCACTTCTCCTTTCTTTCTTTCTTTCTTTCTTTCTTTCTTTCTTTCTTTCTTTCTTTCTTTCTTTCTTTCTTTCTTTCTTTCTTTCTTTCTTTCTTTCTTTCTTTCTTTCTTTCTTTCTTTCTTTCTTTCTTTCTTTCTTACGCTTGATCCCCCTCAAAAAATCTCAGCAGGCGTAATGCGTTGAAATGCCTGAATATTTTTTGACCTTGGGAAAATAGAAACGAGAAGTCAACCAATGCTAAAATAGCACCTGTACACTCGTTATTCATTGCGCTAATACATTTCATCATAATTTACGAGCGCACATATTTACGTAGACAGAAAATGCACTCTAAAAAGTCAACATCCTCTAATTGTTTAGCTCATTTACGCGGGGTACGTAGTACGTTTTAAGAGCACTGCCCATTTGTCTAACGCACGTTACATGTTCAGCCGATTTTCTCGAGCATGCACTTTTCGTGCGAGACGCGAACGGGTCCGTCAAGGCGCACAGGCAGCTTGGTTCTCACTTACTTACAGGGTTAGGGTACGGAAGGACGTGTGAAAAGTTGGTCGCAAATTCAGAAGCTGAACGCCGTTGATGAGAGAGAGAGAGCAAGGCGGGGCTCCAATCTGACTACCCGCCGCGGTGGTTAGCGGCTATGGTGTTGTGCTGCTAAGCACGAGGTCGCGGGATCCAAACCCCGCGGCGGCGGCCGCATTTCAATGGGGGCGAAACGCAAAAAAAAAAACCCGTGTCCTGTGCATAGAGGGCACGTTCAAGATCCCCTGGTGGTGAAAATTGTTCCGGAGTCCCCCCACTATGGTGTGCCTCATAATCAAATCATGGTTTTGGCCCGTAAAACCCCAGAATTCATTCATTCTCCAATCTGACCGATCGCTGTCCCGACTTGAGGAGCAGCGGCGGGCTGTGATAACTACTATGTGCCCATTTCCCTTCACAAAGTTTACATTAGATCGACGGTGCCTTCGTCGCGCAGAATCATGGCGGGCCCAGCAAGAGCGGTGGTTACCGCGGTGCTCGTACTGTCCTTCGCAGCGCAAACGTCCGGCTGAGTGATCAGGGCGTGTTAAAGTCTCATTTCTTCTCCTGCGCGTTTGCAGCCCTGTGGTTCGCCCTATGGACAAGAAAACGAGCGCGATCGAAAGGTTTCTTTGGAAAAGGACGTGGACGGGGTACCGAAAGAAAGCGTAAGCTCGGCGGGGCAAAAACGAGACCTCGGTTCGATCAGCCAAAGAGAGCGCTAACAAAGAACGAAGCCTGGCAACCGTCAGCGGCGCTCGGCGTGGGTTCAATCGACAAGCCTCAATATCACGGAGCGCTCCGTCCGTTTACTCTGCCAATGGCAGTCGATATATGCTTCGAGCCTCGACACATCGCAGTGGCAGATCAGTTTTTCTATCGCAGGTTTGTTTTAGCCCACAAGCGTGACGTTACGGCTCCGAACTTCCAGGTCTGTATGCTCTCGATAAGTTGATTCGTGCCTGCACATTCCAACATATGCGCAATGCGGAGAGAACACCCGCCTACACAAAACTGGCCGATTCGACGAGAGGTGCCGCGAGGGCGATTTAAAAGCAGTTTAAAATTGTGTCCCTTTAGTTCACACTTTATTTTAGGTCAATACGATTTCTCCCGGGGCCCCAGAACAACCTAAGAAACGGCCGTTGTGGCATTAAAAATACAGCAGGAGCAGTGTACGGGGAATATTGAATTTAACTCCAAGACGAAGAGCCCCCAAAAAAGTGCAGCTACTAAGTTGTGCCGAGTACAATTCCCTTAGCGCAGTTTTTTGGTGGTCCGCCGCTGTCGGGAGGTGAAACAAAGGTTAATTTTAACTACTTCTATGAGTCATCAACACTTAAACGCAGAGTTGTGCTTGCTGCGAATAAGTCTACAACAAAATTTTGCATTTTCATTGAAACAACACAAATCACTTTCTTTTCTTCGGCGTCAGGTACGTGTTACACCGTATTACTACGCCTGACACAAAAGCATTTTCTTTCAGCTTTCGTGCCAAAGCAGCGGTGCGGCCTTGGAAAACAACGAGAACAGGCGCAGAGCAGTGCCCGACAGGATGGTCTAAACAGTCCAGGCTGCCAACAATAACTTGAAAGAAACATAAGAAGAGAGAAAAAAAAGAAACTATTAGCAAAGCAAAAGAAAAACGAAAACGCTAATTTTCGCTTCGTGCACCGCAAGAGCTGCGCAAGAAAAATAAGCAAATCGGAAATGCGCCGCTACTCCCACAGAGCTAAAGCAAGGGCGTTCGATTATTTTCCACTGTGCGCCTTTTGTTCACGAGAGTCGGTCTCCGCTCGCAACAGGCGAGGTGGTTATCGTTAGCCCGTTTTTGCAGCGGAAATCACGCTGCACTTGCGTATGTTTCTCAAGATGAACCCGCTCACGAGCCACTGCTTGCGTCAACGGCTGTTTTCTTTCTGGCCACCACAGAGCCTTGGCGCATGCGCAGCGAATATTTTGCTCATCTCTTCCGTTCCACTTGCGTCATTCCTGCGCGGGTTTCGGAAATCCCACCTCGAGCGTATCGTGTACGCCCATTTTTATGCACACTGCTGAGCTTCTCGCGCTCCCTTGCGCCTCGTCGGCCATGTAGGCACTGGCGGTAGGAGGACGAAGGAGAAAACAACTTAATAGCGAGTGAGGGCCGAACTGACCGGTACAAATACATACTGTCTCGCTTCTGCTTCGATCGTCTGTTATCATGGCGTTCCGTATTTTTCTTTAGCGGCAGCCATTTAGGCCAGCGGCAGCGACAGGCGCCGCGAGAGACCAGAAGGCGCGGTGTGGTAAACGGGTACGCGCATACTATACAGGTCCCGTACGGCTCATATCCATAATATCATTATTCCGTCCACTGTCCCGCGCACGTGGCGCTTCTGTACGAGAAAAGCCGCCAGTGGGGAACACAGGAGGCAGTCCCTCGCGGCGCACGAATAAGGTGCACAAGGGGTCCTGCCTATACTCGACATATTATTGACCCGGTTGGCTATGGCCGGCTCGGGTTTGCAACGTCCGTAATTAACGACCGACGCGGCTCCGGTAGCAAACAGATCCTGTCACGGGAGCCCAAGGACGCCCACCTGCGACGACGGCAGGTGGCGATTGAGCGTCCATTCCTGGGCACGCCCGGTTCTCTGTCCGCCTCAAGCGCCGCCGGCCAGGAAGGACTGGAACACAACGCACGTGTGCCTATGCCCCATGTCACTCGCGTGAACTCTGCTCCTACACTGCGCTACGCCGTTGCGGAAATGCACGCACGCTATGGCGTGGATCCTGTTTCGCTGATGCCGTGTGGGTTTCTTTACTTTGGTGGCGAAATCACGACCGTCCTGTTTGTTGAGGCGAACGGTAACCGAAGAGGACAGAGAGAGAATGAGCCGAACTTGCTACGGTTCCCTTTTATTTCTCCAGCGTGAGAGTCCATTTGCAGTGCAAATACGTAGATTTGCGCATGTTTCGCGTACCTGTACACGACGCGGTATAATGGGATACAGGCCGTTTCCTGTCTTGAAATGAAAAAAAAGATAGATTCGTTCCGTGTACATCTAACCGCCTTGGGGACTACTGAATATATATTCTCAGCACTGGCGTCCTGCACCCCGTGACCTTAAGAAGAGGCGGCACGACGTGATTTGCTAGCTCGCGCCTTAATGTCGAGAAACTGTTTTTCTGCGTTTGGGTATATCCGACGCAGTAACAAGCCTGTGCATTACATACCTCTAGAAGGAGACAGTAGGGCGCATGAAGTTAGTAAGAGTTTCGTTTTTGGGAACGTGGCGACAGCTGTCGTAACAAAGCAGCATATATCATGAATCTGAGAAACAATCAAAATAAAAGCTAGCGGGACGTCGCGGGCACAATAACAGGCCGTGGCGCCCGAATTCTGATAGGATGGCACGTAAGAAGTTGGGGCAGAGCCCATCTCACGAAGGGTGTAGACGGTGATACGTGGGCACTGAATCAGTATAGCGAGAGAGCGTAGTGCCACCATCGAAACGAGTTATGAGGCATGTACTGCAGCGGGACTCCTCTTTAGTGCTTCGCCAAGAACACTCGGCGCCATCTAGCGCCGCCGCCGCGAAGTGTGCGCGTGGGCTCCGAAATGCACGACGCGCCGGTGCGCGTGCCAACGCTGAAAAACGCGTCATGCGGCAACTCTTTCGCGCATCCTTCTGGACACGCCGCGCCATCGCTGCCGAGAAGTCCGCGCGTGGTCTCCGAGAAGTGTGGCACACCGGTGCCTGCGAGCGCTGAGAATAGTTCCCTCACTTGCCGCACACCCAGTGACACGTATACCCAGCGACACAAGTTGGCGGGAGGTTCATCGAAGGGCGGCACATAACCAGTGCATTTGTGGCGCAGCCTGCTATTGCGTCGGTTTGCTGTCCTTGAGGAACCCTTGTGACGTGGGTTCGATTCCGTTCAGCATCGCAGAAATTTTAAGGGGACTTTTTCGCCCTTGCATACAGGCACATTCCCAGTGGCACTTACCTAGTTGCCCAAGTTTTCGCCAAACACGTTATTTGAAGAACGGCACACACCTACTGGCCCATACCCAGTGACCCACGTTGGCATCAAAGTGATTTTTCGAACAGGGGTGCCGACCCAGTCCCGCAACTACATGTGACCCATGCATGCCGGTGATGGTTGATGCATGCGATTTTTCCATTGCCACATACAGTGAGCCAAGTTGGTCCGATGGTTGCGAACCCTGTTCCCGCAGCACAGCAGCCTGATGAGCTACCCATTCAACCACGGACTACCCCGTGACCCAGGTAGGTCGGAAAACGGTTAGATACAGACATACATACATCGCTAGCCACCGGAAAATGCGTAAAGTATCCTAAGAATGCCAACGCATTAAAAATGTTCTTGAGCAATACTTTGCGTGTACATTAGAGAACCACGGGTGATTAGAAATTAATTAATTAATTACTCTGAAGACTTGCTACTACATTTGAATTCCTCAATGCTGCAAATAAGTTTGAACAACGCATCAGCGTCAAATTCGCGTTTATGCGAATAATACGAAGAATTGGCCAACAAATAGCGGTCTTTACGTCAAATCTGCAGCGCGGAACTGTGCATGCCACTCATCGCAAACGCGAGAACTTGTAGTGTGCTGCTCTATGGGCTGGCGCGCACTGCTAAGCGATGCATTACGCGAAGCAGAGGTATTGACACGGCGTGAGAAGTCGGATTCTGTTCTCTTCAGATGACAGCCGCAAAGGACGCACTGTGTGCTATGGTGTCACTGATTAAGTGCCAATAGTGAGCCCCTTCTGGTGAACACGTATGATGGTGCGCCCCTCACAGCTTGAGCACAAAAAACAGTGACGACATACGTGCGACAAACGCTCCCACTGAAGTAGTAAAGCAACGCCTCATATCTCCGCACGCCTCCATGTCACCGCGCTGGGCATGCTTCGGCAGCAATAGGTGATAACCTCGACATGATGCTTTTTAGCGCAAAACACGCGAAAAGGAAAACAGTGAGAGGCAAAAAGAAAGGAAGGATGAGCGCTACGCTTTCAACTGATAACCTCGCCTGTCGCTTCTTTATAGGTGTTGCACAGTGGTACACAAGCGAGTTTCTAAACCGAATGCTATGCGAATAGTGATGACGCTGGATGGAATGCGAGTTAAATGCAGTTGAGACCATTTCTGATTACGGAGTAGTTGGTGTTTAACCGTGGCCTAAAATGTGCCACGTAGTCGTTTTCCCATGCGCATTATGCAATAATAATGATGATGACAAAATGTATTTATTAAAGGATGGCGCGAAGGCCTATAATGGGGAATAGGAAGAGGAGGGGGGAGGCGTATTCAGAGCCGTCCTAGAAGCTGCGCGTCCTTGGCGAAAGCCAAGAGCGAGTCCAGAATGGCCCTGTCAGAATCCATCGATCCAGTTGCCGGTCTAATCCACTCCTCGTAGGACGACACTCACACCGCCCTCAGGTGGTGGTCCCGCTGTTGAGCGGGACCACCACCTGAGGGCGGTAATAATAATAATAATAATAATAATAATAATAATAATAATAATAATAATAATAATAATAATAATAATAATAATAATAATAATTGAAATGTTTATTGTAGGGTCCAGGAATAGCTACGGAGCCTATGTACTGGTGCACTTCAAAAGTAATACGGGAGACAAAAGCCAAGAGGCGCGCACGCTGACGCGCGATTTGTAGCTTCACAGCGCGATTCCTCGCGAGGCGCGGCAAACGCAAGGCGCTTGACCTTAAGGTGTGAGTGCTGGCGCACGCATTCATTAAAAAAAAAAAAAACCTGCAGGGGAATATAAATAAACAAAACACGCACAATTAACAACAACAACAACAACAACAATAATAATAATAATAATAATAATAATAATAATAATAATAATAATAATAATAATAATAATAATAATAATAATAATAATAATAATAATAATAATAATTGAAATGGATAATAGCACTGGACGGCAGGAAACCATTTCAAGAAGTTTAACTGTTCATGTTGTCATTCTCCTAAAGCACAGCAATATTAGGATCACACGTTAAGCAAGATACACCTATACAGTGCCGCGAAAATATCAAACAAACAAACAAACCCTTACGAGTGTTTATTATTGCCTATTCGGTGCTTCTTGAAACGTGAGGACTGTCCGGATATCGCAGAGCAGTTTTCAAAACGTTCGTACATTGGGAAATTGCGCCTTCTAACGCGCCTGTTTCTGCACAGAATAAGTTTTTAAAGCGAATAGCTTCCTTGCCTCTTACGCCAGTTTTCGCGATTGACGGCGGTCAATGTTGTGTGGTCTGCGGTCGGCGGTGGTTGATGGCCGGTGGTCGGACTTGCTATACGAAGGCGCCGAAAAAAGAAAAGAAAGCAGTTTCCCTTTTTCACAGTCCTTCAATCTCTATTTCAAGAGGTAGCAATTAAACTTTGATTTAATTGATTTGATTTAAAACCAGCTCTCGTTTACTGCATCTATTCACATTGCTCACGACAACATTTGAACCCTAGAGACGCATAACGTTAAGTAAATATGTTCACGTAGAATTTGTCCCGTCGAATACTGCTAATCGAGTCGAACATCACATCAAATAAGGGAATAACTTGTTTGTGTCCTCAAGTTCTAAGTATTCATTTGTACGTGTAGCCCTTTTTGACCGACCCGACTCTTCAACAATCTTTTACCCTTACTGAACGACAATGATACGTCGGCGGGTCTAACTACACATGTTATCCTGCGTATGTATAAGCAGGGGCTCAGGACGATGGACCTAAACATCTGGAGCGCTGCTGTAATGTCGCAAAACGCTGGGTCAACACACTGCAAGTCGGATCGCGACCTCTGAGCTTGGAATCCTTTCAGCGGAATAGAGTTGCATAATTTGTATGATTTGCACTGGAAGACAGGAGGACATGCAGCGTCATCTCGGCGGGAGAGCCAGACAGGTTTATTTTTGAGCACTTTCGGAAGATGCGTCCGGCGGACAAGAGCGGGCTCTGTGTCTACACTACATAATCCGCGCGTTGACAGTGCGTATAGCGGCCCGTGTGCTCGCGTGACGATGTGATTAATTATCATAGCTGCCAGACGGAATTAATCTTTTTTTCCCGTGTTATGAAACAGCTTAGAGAGCGTTAATAACAAGGCTCGCTTCGGATCAATCTGGCGCGCACCCTTGCCCGCCGAGGCCGAGGCGGCGGCTCTCTCGTTACTCGGCGTCCAGCAGCGCGCACATTTTGGCAGCAAATTTCGTGCGGCGGGTGGAAACATCGCCAAAAGTTGTTTACGTCCTCCGACGGACGAGCAAATAAAAAGTAACGCCGCGCAATTACGCTCAGGCTGTTCAAATTCAATAAACTTGTTGCCTTCTATTGTGCGAGCTTGCTTAAGCAAACGGAAGGATACAAAGAGTTAACCGCTACCAGTGACGTGGTAACTCGTTTGCGTTAGTGTTGTGTGCATGTCGTGGGGGGATTTCGAAAAGTTCCACGGTGTTCTCGCGAGTTTTCGTAACAAGAAAGACCGGAGTGAGTTTTATTTTGCAGATAACCATGTGGCAACAGGCAGCAACCACCAGTGAAGGCTCAAAAGATGAAAAGAAAGAAAAAAAGAGCTGTTTGTTACACGACGCAGGATTAAGGTTAAGACGAAGAAGAAAATATTTTGCTCGCAGCGATTCTCGGCCGATGTCAAACTCAAGCTACCAGTAAAGAAAGAACGAAACAATCCCTCCGCTCCAGCAACGCGGGCGCTTTAACAGGCGATGGAATAACAAGCGTGCAGTCCATTTCAGAAGTTGAAAGACTGCTCGCAACGTGACCATGAGCACCGACGGCGCTACAATAGTATACGAAAGTTACGGACAGTACATTCTTAAAATTTCGAGATTTGGAGAGCTACCAGGAGGACTGTACATATATATGACCGACACACAGCTCACACGTGCTTTTTTTTTAGCAATTAAGCGATTCAAGGGAAATTGTTGGTGGAGTCGGATGCCTCGCCGCCACAGGGGTGTTGTACACGTCCCACCAAACACGCACTAATTAAAACGAAAGAAAGAAAGAAAAATATCTGGCCGTTTATGTGTATGGAACTGTATGCTTTTTATCAGCCGCATCAGGAAGTCTCCAGTATCTTCCGTGTTCTCCTTTAACTAATTCTTCATATGACAAATTGTTTGCTATATGACAACACTCGGTTGTAAAGCACATCTTTACGAATTTACGAAGCAGTTATTTCGCCAGTGTTGTTCACAAGAACAGCTTGTTACGTCTCAATGTGGCGATTAGCATTCCTTAGATGCTCACCACGAGGCAGTTCTGTCATCAGCGCGCGCCCAGACGACGGCGGGGCCCGACATGGACTGTGACGCGCAAACAAAGGCCGCAACCAGCTGCTAGTCAATAGTGACAACGAACGTATCATTTAATAAAGAAACTCAATTACGGAGCTAGCGACCCGAAACTGCACAATTGGTTAATTAAGACGGATGCCGCAGTGAAGGGCTCCAGATTAATTTTGGCCACCGAACGTGCACCCAGTGCACGAGCGTTCTTGCGTTGCTCCCCGATCGGAAATGCGGCCGCCACGCTCAAAATCGAACCTACGACTTCGTGCTCAGCAGCGCAACGCCATAAGCACCGAGATACCGTGACGGGTGTGAACGTATCACTGATGGCGGCCGGCCCGTGACAGCGTTCTTACGAACAAAATGTGAATTTGGCTTCAGTTTCACTTGTCTTTCGGCGCACTACCATTTGCTTGGACTTGGAAGTGGAAACCCGCTAAATGATATATATGTATATATAACTGTCGTGGCCTGCCATTTGCGCGCCACAGCACTGCTGCTCTCAAGCACGCTAAGATCGAACACGCTGGGAGCAGGACGCGGTTTTATCGATTCGGCGGGGCGCGTATCTCGGTTCGGCCGCTTATTTCCTGCTAGCGGCGGGTCCATGGCATTATAGCAGGACGGAGGGGTCTAGCCTCGGCGCGCGACAAGTGATAAGCAATCCGCGAGAGCCAAGTTATCAGGAACCGCAACGCGGGTTATCGATTGGGCGCCTCAGGCCAGCCCAAACAGCGGCGACGAAAGGCGGCATACCGTATTTATGAACGAGGATGCCCATTACATGGCCAGAAATTACGCCGGTGGAAGTGGTTCGTTCGAAGCGCGTTTCAGATAAGTACGGCTGCGGCGTGAAAGCGGGAGGCCAGGTAGACTCGGCTTAAAAATTTCGCGTGCTTTCTTGTAAACGCCGAAAGCGTCACGCACAGGATATCGCGCCGCATACAGTTGAAACAGGTCTTAAAATGAGCTCTAAAACAGAGTGCTGTCCTAGTGGCTGCAAAGTTCATCATCAAACAGCTGTTATATAGCCATGACTGATATAGCCAGGCTTGTTCAATCGTTTGCTGACGACAGGAAGCGCAGTGGTGTTCGATTCATCTTTTCTGATTACTCACGTTACTTCAGCGTAGCATGTCTAGAAGTAGCGCTAAACTACCGAGGACCTGTCGTACCACCGACATATCAGCATGAGCCACCTGTCGCTATTTACATAAACTTTATTACGACTCTTCATTTCATGATGACTTCTTTAAAAATCAGTCGGTAATATTTTCTTGACGCAATCACACGCGCAAAGCAAAGCCTCTCACATTTTGCCCGGTCTTTAATTTCCTGGACGATACCAAATTCGAATAACCTCTGATCAGACATGGTCTCTGGAAGTGATCCTGACAAATTCAACACCCTTTTGCACAACACCTGTCAACCATAACGAATTTTTTTTACGTGGTTTTCTGCAAGAGTTGCCATTTGTATGGTTTGTCGACGCTACAGCTGTTTTTGATTGTGATTGTTGAACTTGTCCTTCCGGAATAAAATTGTTGCTTATTTTGATTTTCTTCATTGACTTGTAAATAACTACTGCCCGTGTTCCATAACGTTACCATGTATTTGACCATGTACTTGTGTTTGCATCCGTGCTATTCCTGTATTGTCTTAATTATGTGTTGCTATAATTTTACTTTATTTGCTACCCACCCACCCCTCCTGCCTTTTTATATAACTTTCGCAAGGATGCCCTTTAGGCATGGTTTGAAATAATATTAAAATAATGTTTAAAAAATACGGTTCCTTCGGCATATAAGCCTCCTTTTCCTTAAAACTTGGGTCATAGTCAGCTGCGAAACTCTGCATAAAGTGAGGAGTCTGTGGAGCTATAACTTAATAATAAAAATTTAGAAATGTAGTATACGGTTCCAGTCTTATTTTACGCCCGTGTATTTCGAGAAGTGAGATGTTGTTACACAACATTGGGTCATTGAATGAAACGTTTGAAGATTTGTCACAAGAGGTCACAGTAATCAAGGACTCTTTGGCCAGTCATGCCTCTATTTACCAAACAGTTGGCGAGTACACCAGCCCGAGTCGCAAGGCGTAAAATCGTATTAGAGTGCAACAGGAAACATATTTATTTCTAAATAAGGAAAACACTCGTAGGCCGTTCAGACACAGCGAAGGTCGCCGGTAAGAACAGTCACGTTGGCACTTTACCTATTAAGCTGCGCGTGTAGAAACTGAATTCATTTATGGTGCGCGGTTTCGTATCTATATATCAGAGAAAACATATGTATCCCCTTTCATTTCTACTCTACATTCTCTAATTGATCGAAATGCATTCGTATTATAAAATTGGGAGATATTCCGTAGACGACAGAGATGCGGAGAAAGAAAAGAAAATCCAGGTCTCCGAAGGATTGGTCCCTCTTTGTAAGCAGGCAAATCGCTGAGGAGAAGATGCCTTCCAAGACTGTTACGCATGACGTCGGAACTGCGTCGAGGAAACAGTAGTCCCGAATAGCCCGAATCTCAATAGCTATTTCTGTTATGCGCAACTTTGCGCAAACTGAAAACTGAAAGTCAGCGAAAAATTTCTTATCTATAATCATTGTTCGTTGTTGGCGCCCGTCAATAATACTAGTTTGGCCGGTGCTAGAGACGCCAGTCATTTTTTGGCGTATGCAACGACAAGACACTTCCATACGTATTCATAGCAGTAGAGTGTTTAGCTATTTACCTACGAGTGTTACTCGGGCGCTCGCAACCCGTAGCTGAGTACAAAGCGGAAAATCGAGGGCGCGCGGTACAACTAGGATATACCAAACTTCTGGAGTGCTGAAGCGACGGCGGCAATGACATTGATGCTCCCGTGTCTAAAATTGCAGAAAGGTAGTTTGCGCACAGTTTGTAAGTATACGCTTTAGAAAAGCAGCAGGGACAGCCTCGTACCAGAATAGAGAACTGTCTTGCGAATCGTGACCAAAGAGCGGTATATCTGTGGGCAGACACGCGTGCTCTGTCGTCTTTCTTTCTTTCTTTCTTTAGTAATTTGTTTTTCAGCATGTACACCTTTCCACTTGGGTCGTCGCGTGCGTGGCGTGTTTGCACAAACGCCACTTGGCTCTTTCTGCGGCGCTACACACGCTTACCCTGAAGCTAAACTTACATCACAAAGCCTTTCTCGTGAAGCATACTTGACGCTCACTTGAAGCACGCTTAAATCCCGTGTCACGTGGAGCAATTTCCTAATGCAATATTCCTAGCGGCGACATTATCACATGCGGGTTGCTCATTCTTGTTTCGCAAATGCAGGCAGCGTGGCCACCTAGTAAACACGTAGTTGAATGACTCATTATTTCGAGTTAACCTGTTCACTATGTCTTGATAAAAAAAATACTCAGACATTTTAGAAAGCGTTTCGCAATGCAACAAACGGGGCTAGTTGCATCGCGCTGCGTTCTACACGAAAAGAAACAGAAAGAAGAGAAAAAGGGACGAACGACAGGAGGAGGGAGGTGCGCTTTCATACCTTGGTTTGTATCGCTCGTTCCTTTTTATTTGATTTCTTTTTTTTCGTGTACGACGCAGCGCAAAACAACTATACAGAAATCGGTTAGCGTGATAGATTTTATGCTTGAACTGACTAATTAATAAAAATGCCATACAAGCAGACAGGCCAACATGACGTGTATGACGATACACGTGTAATCATTGGCTCCACGTTCATGCCGCACGCGTGACTTTGCAGGGAAGTTCCGCACTTCCGCATGGGGAAAAATCGCGTGCGCGAAGTGTTCCGAAGGCTTATTTGGCGCATCCGGGGCGTTGTTACACCTGCGAAATAGCAAGCCAAACCGCACCACGTAAAACAGGCTTAATCTATTGTCTATCCACTCGAATTCTGTAGGCGCCCGAAACGAGTTGCGTACAACTTCAGAAAGACCATACTCCACATCGAGGGAGGCTAAGAAGTGATGGTGAGAAATGGAACACAGTGGCTCACTATTTTCTAACCGGAGGACGACACCGAGAACGACGTTAGCGAAAAGAAATCAAGGAGCCGAAAGCTTTTCGTTTGTAAGAACTGTTCGTCATTGGCCGAACATCTTCGCTGATGCAGGTCCGTTCGCGCATCCGTTCCGCGGTCCGTTCGCACCTTCGCGCATGCAGGTCCGTCAACATGACTGACCTGCATGCGCTTGTTCAACCGAAGTGATATAGTGCAAGAACGGCTTTGCGAATGGAAGCCATACATGTTCGCCAACAACATGTATAGATAATGCAAACGGGGACGAAAGACACTTAAGCAATGAAAAAGCTGTCCATTTGTAGCAACAAACTCACCAACGATCAAATACACACAAAAAATATTTATTATTCGATGGAATTTTGTTGTGGGCATCCTCTAACTTCTGGGCGATTATACTGACCGACGGTATGCGCCAATTCATCTTCAAAGGCAGGAAACCTTCTCGCACTGGTACATTGACGCTGTTGCTAAGCGTCTAAATCTATGACTGGCTAACACCACACGTCATTTCGTAACAACTGAGCCTCGCTTCCGGCAGTGGCGGCTGTTACAAAACATGCTGCCACGATTATTCCCAATCCAAGCCTTAAACAGTAACTGGGAATCGTGAGGTGGACGCACGGCGGACGAGTAAAGTCTCCTCCTCTCGATCGAGGTGTCGGTCGCTCAGCGCAGAATCAAAGCGGACAAGCAACTTAGCGAGGCACAGGCCCGCAACGATGACAAAAGGTGACCCGTTTCTCACCTTTGTCATTTCGTCGTTCATTCCTTTCGGTTACCGGCCATCAGCGCGAGAAACCTCCGAGACGTGGTCTGCTCAGGGACGCACGCCGAGACGGCGCTCGCGCGCTGCTGCGTCTGCAGCCGCGGTCAATTCGTTCTCCAGCGGCGCTAAAATAGCCGCGCAGAAACATGCCTGGATCATTATGAGTCGGCGCGGGGACGGCTGCCATCGAGCGGCAGCCAAGATCGCCGGGCGCCCACCACTGTCGCCGCGTGTGTCCGGGCGGCCATGCCGGTAAAATCATGAATCAATTGTTCTGCACCGAAAAAGGCCCGACGGGAGCAAAGAAAAACTATCAAGGGCTTTTCATCGCTCGCAAGATGTTCGGCGTGGAGCGAGCGTATCGACGGATACTTATCAGCGCGCTGTTTTTCTCCGACAGGGGATATATATAAGGCGGTTCGATGGGCAGCGCTGATCCATGGCGCGCGGTGACCTCCAAATTAATTCCCGCATTCATTCGCGGAGCACAGAAAAAGGTCGACGCGGAAGACGCAGGGAGGCGGCAGTAAAGGCAGGCGGCGGAACAAAACGGGAGCCACGCGGTCGTCGCAGCGCAAAGCGTCGCAAGGTCAAGTACGACGGGATGCGGGTCCTCGGTCTAGGTCAGCGCGATCAGCGCACCAACGTATGTCGGTCAGGGTTCCGTCGCTGAAACGTTTGCTTTTCTCATTTTATTGTGCCTGCTACGTCAGCACTTATAGTACGGAAACTTATCAGTAGCACTGAAAGCCGGGTCACCAACGGGTACTGTGTAGCATGTAAAACTTCATCCGTATTCGCAATTCAAACACGGGCCCCGGCAAACAGGGCCCGTATTCGCCACACGTCGCTTATGTAAGAGCGTTCGCTCATTGGACGGCATTTGGACGTCCGTCGTTCACGATAGCGATCGGCGTGATGATGAGACGACCGTAGCGACGATGACCAATGAAAAAATATCCGAATTCGGTAATCTTTTCGTTCGTAAGTGTTTGTGATTGCCAGTATTTACGATCGCTGTCATTGTTGAATTTTACTTGTTCTTACGGGCCGCTGCGCGAATACGGGTCAAGTTTGTAAATACGGGCCAAGTTTTGTGAAAGCAGGCCCAGTTCTTTTGTAAACAACGACCGCTAGTTTCCTTCTCCGTTACATTTCTGTTTTAGACTGCAGCTTCACTAAACATAACAAAAAAAAGGAAAGAAGACATTCTATGCGTTCTGAAGAACATCGTTTAAACGTGAGAAATAAATAGAGGTATGCACAATCCAATGATTCCTTTCGCACGATTCTCTTCATTTCTTATCGTCCATCTTTCACGAACGGCTGATCTTGCGGCCGAATTCACGAAGAATTTCGTTCGTAAGCGTTCTTTGCCACTGGCAGACGCCTCCGCTAATAATATGTCCAAAATCAGGATTGGCTGGAATTTGCTCCCACGAACAATTTTAGCGTAACAGCTTTTTGTGAATACCAGTCCTGGAGCCGAATTCACAAATCTCTTTTTTAGTAAGTGATCTTTCCCGTTGGCCAGCCCCCTTCGCTAATTATATGTCCAGTGTCAGGATTGGCTTTACCTATTTTCTTTCAAACAATTCTAGCATAAGAGCTTTCTGTGAATTCCGGCCCTGGTGATTAAGTAGGCAGAGCGCCACTCGTACCACTGACGAGGATTGGAAAGCAAAATAGAATCAGAATACAATCCCTGAATTATCCCGGCCAGACTTGTTGAATTTGACGAGCAAACTTGCAAACACCACTCATAATTTTAAATAGCACGAAAATGGTCCACTGAAAGCAACAAAATTCAACAGAAAGATGAGCGGAATTTATAGAATGACGTTCAGCACAACAGATGTGCCCGCGCTACAGGCTTGCCGAAGCGGAGGGCAGGGATTCTCTGCAGTCAGGCATTTTACTTCAGAGACAGCGGATAAACGTTACATCATTGTTTAGGAATGGTTCAGCCATTGGCGAATGGCGTCAGCAGTTTCGCCATGGCCCGAACGGAGCACCAGTTCACGACGAGGAGAAAACCCAGCTACAATAGATGCGCTTACAGGCGTCGCCGGACCGGCGCGAGCACTTTGTCTTCAAATTCACCGGTTTCGCCGATTCAAGTTGAACCGGAGAATACGTCTGCGCTACTCCCACATTCAGCGCCGCTGGAAAATAAAACGCCGAGAACGCTGAGCGGCAGAAACAACACACGTGCGTGGACGGAAGCGCGCTTTCACAGAGGAGAAGCTGCTCTTCGCGAAAACCTCTAGCGCTCCCTCGGCGGGAAAGTTTTCAAGCTGCGAGCGTCGAGGCCGCATAATAGAGACAGAGCAAAGTGCAGTAGGCCAGCGGGTGCACAAGCGCCGCGTAGGCCGGTCACTACAGTGCGTATGGCGCTGAGAGAGTGAGAGTAATTTGTTTATTCACGCATTTCCATCCAGCGTCGCACCTTCGCTCGGCTCTGAGAGGTGCTGGCGTCGCGCCAGGAGATTGCGCTTCGCGAACGGGGACGACGCGCGAATTGAAGAGAACTGGCGCGAAGAGGCGCAAGAGGCAAGCGCAGAAAACACCGGCAACGCAGCAGCGGTGGGACAAAGGAAGTGCGGTGGCGGCGGGGGGAAAAATAACACAGCATACGGGAGGAAAGGTGGACTTTCACGGGCGCCGGCGGGGCAGGTGACTCAAATCCGCTTTCACGAGCAGGTTCATCGTGCACCTTCGACCCGGCAGATAAGGGGCCCGCTGTGAGAGCGCGCGCGCGTCGCCATCGAAGCGTTTCGAAAGCTGGGCATGCTTGCTCGGCAGCGGTCTATAACTGGCCTCGAAAAGAAGACGCGTGGATTATGTGTACGCTGCTGGGTAATGCCACAATGCGAAGCGAAAGAGAAAGAGAGTGTATCGAAAGCCGAGATATCGCATCGTAGGGGAACGCTTATCCGTCCAGTCGTTGAATTAAACATCGATTTACACAAGCTGCGTCTCGAGTTTCCAAAACAAGTGGCCGCTCGATAAACTGGTGCTGGATGATGCTGCACTTACTCATTAGGCCGAAGTATTGTTTCCTTTCTCATATATATATATATATATATATATATATATATATATATATATATATATATATATATATATATATATATATATATATATATGCACACTGAGGCATGCGATTTGCCTTAGAAAATAAATGTCCGCCACATCGCAAATTGTTTCATGATGGTATTGTGACACGAGCTCGGTCCTAATGCACACGTTGGGCCCGGTATATGGTCCTAGCACGCGAAGCCATGCAAGCTTTTTGTAGCAACGCAATTATTATGCAGCTCAGTTGTTCGATAATGGTGATTTAGAGCCAAGAAAATAAGGGCATTGCAACAAAAACTGCTATAGTTCAGCAGAGGTGGCATGGACTTGTTATTATGCAGAAGCAACTTTCGCTTTAGGCTGGCCATATGTCAGTGTGCCTTCCGATAAGCTCAAGTATAGAGTAGCATCACCCCCGGTGCATTTGATTATAATGACATTGTTCGGGCACAATCTTTCTTATATTTAGATTAGGTTATAGTACGTGAAAAATGCTACTCGCATACATATGCCCAGCAGGAGTAGCAGCTTTCACTTGTGGAAAAAGCTACAAATCGCGTCTGAGTAATGTTACTTGCCACATCGAGAATACTTTAAAGCTCGAAACATTACATGTATTTTTGAGAACATAGGTTTTTGTGCAAGCGTTAAGTAATTTGCTCAACTCGTTTTCTTGTTATTCTTGTGTGTGTGTATCGATTACATGTGGCAGTATCTTGGTCTAACAGTGTCGGACCGGGTCTTCTGCAACTATGGTTAGAGTTTGAATCTTACCATTACAAGGCACTTCTAGTTATCTTTCTCGTGAACTATAATAAAACACAGTTCGAACAATACAACCGAATTTACCTTTGCCGAGATCACACAACACTGGCATCCCTAACTTCAAAGCGACTACTACAAGCCAAATTACAATCTATGCGGGCAATGCGGTCAGGTTGCGAGCGAGACAGTAGTCATCTTAAATGTTTGCTCATTGTAAACACGGGTGCGCTGTCTCGATAAATCATAACAAGCGTAAAACACGTAAAACAAGCGTAAATACACTAAAGGCAATCACCATCACAAAGAGAGAGAGAGAAAAAAAAAGAAGAAAAATAAAACACTTTTCTATTTCTTCGTGAACGTTTGCTTTCCTGTTAGGCGATAGAGTACTGCGGAGAAGACCACAGCATAGCCGCGTGGCAAACCATTTTTGTCGGGGCGCAATGAAACAATGACAGAGGCACGCCTTTCGTTCTTTCGATTTTTCAATGAATGATAAAATGCATCAGAATTCGCTTTCTTTTTCATTTGCCTTATTCACCTCGACTCCACACAGCCCCTCTGTTTGCCGGATGATCACAATTCATGCTCCGCGACACGACCGACAGTGCTACTGCGCGGTACTAAAACTGGCGCATATACGATACGGACCCATTAAAGCAATGTGGAGCTTTAGGCTAACTGGCACTGCATATGACGAAAGTTTCACAACGCGTCGCAGCAGGAACTACACTAAAGGTACACACACACAGCGCTTCTGTGTGTCCCGTATTGCCCATGTTCCGATGCGCAGCAAACATTTTCATAAAGTCAGCGGGCAGGCTACTTACGGCTTTTCTTTTTCTGCGTTGCTACGAATTAAATTTGGGCACTCGATAACGGCCACTGCGCGGCGTTTTTCATTTCGGGCACGTAGCTGGATAGCCGGAGAATGTCGAGCACTGAAAGAGAGGCCCGACTAAGGGCACATGCTGTTTTGCGACAACTCCCAGAGTCACGCTACTCGAACAAGAGAAATGCGTGAACATATGCTATATCCGCAAAACAACACGCTCACGAACCGCGGAGATGTTTGGTTTGGACACCAGCGCCGGCGAGCCAGACGTCTGGCAGGCCTGTAGGCAAGCGGTGGAACACACTTTGAAAAAGAGCGCTCTCACGCGCGCACAAGAAAGGAGGGGGGAGCGGCGGCAACGCACGCGGCGGGCGGCTAGCGCGCGAGCGGTCACCCGACAGACCCGGCCCCCTTCTCGATATCAACAGCGACACGTGAATGCAAGGAGCGCGAGGCCAAAGCCGGCAACAGCGACGGCGAAGGCCTCGCGATGGAGGCACGCCCGAGGGGGGGAAAAAAAGGAAGAAACGAGGAGAAAAAATTAGACCGGGTTTTCTATTTACCGCATTCGGGTCCTGCGGCACCGGAGTGGCGGCGGGCTTCTTTTTCGGCTCGGCGGACGAAGTCATGCTGACCCTTCAACATGTCCGCGCCGTCTCCCCCGCCGGCGCTCCGCGGGCGGACGGCTAGAGCAGCGAGAGCGCGCGCATGCGCAGGCATTCCACCAGGCGCCACAAGTATGCGACGGTCGCGCCACCCCGCGGGACTCGTCGTCGGCGCTCGCCGCCTCCTCGTCCCGGGCCTCCGCTCGCGCACCTGACTCCGCAGGGCCGCTCGTGATGCTGTTGTTGCCGACCGGCATCTGCTCTTTAAATGCATCCACTGGCCGCTTCAAGAAGGACTTTAGTTTCCAGCTTTCCTCGATTTGTCACAATCTGTGCGCGCGGAAACGCGAAAGCTGCCATTTTTTTCTTCTTTTTTGTCTCATCCGCGGGTGGGGAAAACAGATGGGAGCCGTTGATGAAAAGTGCGCACTTAGCTCAAGTGAATGTGCCCCGCAAAGCAAAAGCCAAAACAAATATACGTGAAGTGTGGACGTTGTGTTTCTTGTTTCTTTCTCGCTGAATCAGTATAAAAAACGTAGCCGTCGATGCATATACGCCGTCGATGCATATACCTACGCTAATTAACAGCAAGATCCTACGCACAACTTAGCGTGCTGTAATCGTCGACAGCTCAATGTCCGTGCTGCGGTATGAAGACAGAAGCAGGGGCTTCGAAAGCGCAGGTATGAAAGGCATCAAGACCTCGCGCAGTGTGCGTGTTCTTGTTCCAATATAAAACCCTGCCGCAACAGGTGCTCGGGCAGACATAGCCTGTGTGTTCTTGTCCCAACTTGAAAAACGTATTTTCTTTTTCTTTGTTTTTTTTTATGCGAACGTCTTCTCCGTTATCCACAAGAGGCTCCACGCTAAAATAAATAAGAAAGAAATGTGGTTTAATCATGCCTTTTGTAACTGCTGCCGTTTATTCCTGCAAATAATCGCATTAACGAAATGTTAACTTATGGCCCTTAACGTTCCAAGGCACCTCACGCGCTATGCGAGGCGCCGTATAGTAGGGGGCTCTGGATCAATTTCGATCACCTGAGGTTCTTCACCGTCCACCTACGGCGCGGTGCACGAGCCTTCTTCCCTTCCGCCCCCACCGACCTGCGGCAGCCGCGTCCTATGGAGTCGAAAACGCGATCCGATGCTTAGGCGCATACCACCGTCGCCACCAAAGCGGGTGAGCCGGATAATGGCGCAGGCTTCACCTCAGAGTCTGAGCGCGCCTGCCAGAGAACTTCACAAGTCGGATATTGAAGACAACAACCACGGGGATTACGTCGGGAGTACAGTTGGTGCATGCCGTGTCGAGGACTTCGGCGCATTTTCAGTGCCCGTTTACGAGAGCTGCTCGCAGTGCGCGGATGCCATAAGCAGTATTTCACAGCTGATTGCTCGTCGTTAACCACCTCTGAGCAGTCATGTATTAGATTTGGCCTGGAGGTTCCAGCCTGACAACTAACACCGTCCTTTAGCGAGCACTCATGCTTTGGCTATCAGCACAAAATCGATTTCGGTTGCCGGGTGCTGGCTTGAAAAAAAGAAAGTGCTGTCTGTTGTGTCCGAACTGGCAGTGATTATGTAGACGTGACATCAACGTGATTTTAATTCATTGTCACAGTACTTTAAACAATTACAGAAACAAGGAAGACACATAATTTGCGCGATCAACTATTCACCCACCTCTTTAACGTAGTATGATCAGTACGCTAAGTCCTATACATGCAAAAATATTACCATGACATCTTGTTTCATAGTCGAGATTTTTGCAGGGCGAGTGTGAGCGTGGGACGGCTTGAAATAAGAGGCGATAAATCAATTTTCTTTCGTATGAAACATTTCGATAAAAGAAGGATAGTAGATTTTGATATCTCTTCTTGTTGCCAAAGATGACGGTTCTGAGCTTGGTGCTTCAAAGAACATATACACCTAACGCTCTTTAGCCGTTTATACCTTGAAATTTGTGTAAACTTCAGTAGATATCTACTAGTACTGTTCTACTAAATTTTGAAAACCACACATGTTAAGTGCCACACTTTCTAATCGGTACGGCGATGGCTCAACGACGGCGGCCTTGTGTTTATAACGTGTACTTAATAGGCGCAACCGAAGGCGGAAGGCAAAGGACGCCAAACCCGCTCAGTGCTCCAAATAACGCTGCCTCTACGCGGTGCCATGCGGCAAAGATAGTGCTGCAGTGGCACCCGTCGCAGCGTTGTGCTTTCGGGAGAGTTTTTTTCGCAAAGTTCATTTCGGCTCAAAGCGAGCAGCGCACGCGATAAAACGACATTTCGTGATCGCAGCTCGTCGAGCTTCGTCTCGGGAGAGGAACTGAAACGGGAGAGAACGTGGAACTGCGCGTTTACACAAGCATGCGTGCAACACCCGTATAGTTTGTTTTGGACTTCTTGCCTTGTCTTCCCTCTTGCGCAGTTCTCAAAACATAGCGCTCCGTTGTTTATTCTACCCACTGCGCTGGCTAGGCGGCTATGGAAGCTGTGCCGCTGAACACGGGGGCGCCGTTTCGATTCCCTGGCATGGCAGCCGCATTCATATGAGGCCGGAATAGAGAAACACCAGTGTGATGAAATCTTGGCACACAGCAATTTACGTCGACCAGCTGGTGGACATAAATTTGGGCCCATTCATACGACGTGCTTCCTCGTAGTAAACCTTTAGCTTTTGGAGGTGAAGCCCAATAGAGCAAAGTAAACAGCATGCTCATGCCTCCGTTGTCACACCTGATTAATGAAGAAAAAGTATGCAGATACAACGCACATCTCAGAATCTATGTGAAGCGAAGCTTTCCTGAAGCGGCTAATGAGAGGCTACAAATTGGCTCATTTTCATTCCTGCGTCTTTGGCGTAAAGGAAACTGGAGCACGCGCGTGTACTATCGCGCACCCGTGTGACACAAGTTGATAGCGGCCACCTCGAAGAGCTAGTCGAGGTTGGCACGATAGAAGTATACGTGCGACTGTGGCCTAATAGTTAGAGCATTGGGCTGCTGCGCTGGGGGAGTGGGACTGAGGTTCAAGTCCACCATCGGGCAAGTAATTAAGTTTTTTTAGGTGTGATCTATTCGGCAGGACAGCAGCATCAGCCGACAGCCACGGCCAGGAAAGTCCGGGAGCGTTGGCAAAGAAAGCCTCGCCTTAAAAACGGCTTCCTCGCATGTTTTGGACGAGCTCTTTGGTGTCGCCGTATCCTCAAGGAATTTCAGGCTGAATTCAAAGAGCCCCTGTTTCAAGCAACAACGTGTTTTGATTTGGCACTACGACTCATCGCCAAAGGCCAGCAAACAGGCGCCAAATAATCACAAATCATCCTCGTGCACCAGGGGTCTAATTCACAGATTATCGTAAATGCTGTTTGCCATTGTCCAGTGGCTTCAATAACATGTCAAGCATCACGATTAGCCGGCACCTGCTTTTACGAACAGTTGTATAGCGCAACACCATATTAAAGCGAAGGTTTCTTTGGCTCTTCTCCGTGGTTTGGCATTCGTCGACGTTTCCTTGCCGAATATATGTATATGCGGGAAAAAGCTATACAAAGCTAGGCCAGAACTTTGCACCGTCAACTCCCCAAGTATGCAATATTGTGATGATTGTGACGCGAAAACAGCTGCACGCGCATGCGTCACGGGTGAGCTTGTACACTGTCATCCTTCAAAGTGACGTTTCTATACCTCGTACGTCTTTCAAACTTGCGACATCCTGCACACATTGTCGCACTCGCGTGCGCTCAAGCGACCTCGAGTTTTCTTTGAGATGCCTCTAAAGTGGGTGAAGTTCGCCTATGATGCCATAAATGACTGACCGATTGGCATGATCGAAACAGCACAGCATCCCAATGCTCTAACCATTAGGCCACGATCGCAGGCATGCTTCTCTCGTGCCAAAGTCCCTCTTTGAAACGTTCGGAGGACGTTGTCCGGCTGCACTGCCTTCGGGATCTGCCACATTTTCTGCTAGATGAGTCCAAAAATTGGTGAAGTCTGCCTATACTGTTATCGTGTTAGTAGACAACTCGGGCCACTCGGTATGCGCCCGAATAGACAACTTGCTGCTGGCTATTGTCTAGTCTAGTAAACACTTGGTTCACTGGGTATGTGTCATTGAGTATGTGCCCATTCGTGGTCAATTCCCTGGAACGGATGTGCTACTCTGACACATTGGGTATGAAGCCTTAATTTTATTTAGATATGTGTCGTACTCCTTTGTGCCCATACAAACTCTCATCGACATTCTTCACTCGACAAGCATATCCTACATCGCCTTTGACCTCATGACACGCAGGCCGTGAACAACCTGCAGGCGACGAGGATGTGGTCGTGTCCTCCGTTACTGCTGCTACCTTGCTAAAATCAAACAAGCTTTGCGTCATGTAGATTACAATTTTGCGTTGGGTCTGCGTGCTTCTCCTGAATGCGGGCCCAGCAACACTGGGAATTCATCCACTTTTTTTTTTCTTTTAACTCTGAGGTGCTTTTCACTGGCTGACTCCTTCTGGCTTATTTGGAGCTGAATTCATGGCTGGGATAATGTAGCCATTCCATTCCAAAGCTAGTCTTTTTCGCGCTTCGTAATCACCAAAATCGGCCGACTGTGAACGGATGATCATAAGAAAGAAATAGAATTGAGCAAAAGGAACCTTCGCATTATCGCATACTAGCCAAGAAAGATTTTGATTCGTAAAGCTAAATGCGGTCGCAAGATCAGATGTTATCCAATAGTTATGTCGGACATATCATTAGCGAAGGCAGTCGTCCACTGGCAAACGGCACTTACGAAAGAACCATTTTGGGAATTCGGCTTCAGGAGCCAAATAGAGAAATTTCTTTTACGCAAGTGTTCCTTGCCATTGACCGGTCGCCTTCGCTGATGGTATGTCCGGTATCAGTATTGGTACAAGTAATTTTCAGCAAATGCGAGCCCTGGGATGGCTATCAAGATTGACAGACACACGTGATTACGAACACCCCTGTGGTGATTGCGGATCCAGACCTGGGGTCCCATCGGCTTTGACCGTCACTGGGAACGCACGATGTGTGCCGGCTGACGTGAGCGCGACTTTCGGTCGCGGCATTCCCGTTGTGCCGGAAGTCTCAGAGAAAGAAAAGACAAAAAAAGTGGGGGGGTCTAGAGGCCACGGCACACCCGGAGTCCCCGATATGATTGCTGGCGGCCGCGCGGCAACAGTGGCCGATCGCGGCGCCGAGGGGTCGAACCGGATCAGGAACCGACTCGGCGGTCCCAGGAGGAAATTGGTTTGCGGATGAGTGTGCAGCGCGTACCGCGCATTTATCTCGGATACGGGCCTCGAGTGTGCCCCTCTACCCGAAGCACGCTATGCAAGCCGGCCCAAGACTTATTCTGTTAGAAACGGCAAGCACAGACAGCTAAACGCGTTAGCGACTCGATTACCTGACTGCCAGAGGACCCAACTTGATTAATAGGGAAACGGAAAGGCTGGTGGAGCTGAGAAAGGAGGCGGCAGTGCGAACGAAGCGCCCTTTCCATGAGCGAGACCACGGTTTTGAGGAGTGAGCTAGACTTTGCGAAATAGCGTTTTTTTTTTTTGCCACCATAATATGCGTTTACCTTTCCTTTTTCAGTTTTGGCGACTCGGTAGAGGCGAAATGGTCGACGCGGTGGCTCCTAATTGATCCTCCAGAAGGTTGAAATCGCAATAATAAAAACACACTGCGTACTATTTACCAGAGCTGGAACGCATGCAGGTATAACAAGCGTGAATATTTATTACTGCTTAACGTCAGTTCACCAGTCGTCGTTGCAGTGCCACGGAAACTGCTTGTTACCGTGGGCGGAAGCACTCAAACGGAGATTATGCTCGGATTTAAACCTTTTGTTTATCTCATGGCGTTGGCAAGACTTTACGCCATAAGGAGACTATAGCTACAATGTAAGACATTAGAAATGGTGAAACAGCAAGGCTTACCGCCACGCCAGCCCACTCATTAGTGCGACACTGTTCTGCAAAGTTCACACCCGGAAGAGCTACGCCAAAGGCTCTTTGAACGGAATATTGCCGTACTGGAGAAAAGAATTTATACGAGCAGAGCACCTCTCAAGCAAAGATTCCCCACAAAAGTATCATTGCAGCGTGCTATAATGAAAGATCTACGCACAATTTAAAATTAGCGACGTGCACTACTGGGCTGGCCTGTTCATAGTTAAAACAATAAAATCGCGCTAAACAAGGAAAACAGAACAATGTAATAAAAAAACAATCAAATTTAAGCGTCAGAACACTCGTATATTCAAAGTAATTGCAAACAAAATTGACCAAAAAGCCGGTATTCCCTTCTCCGCAAAGCAATCGAAGTTTGGCTAATACAAACCAAGGTATTCTTACGTATAAAAGAGGCGTCAAGTAAGTCCTGTGCGGTAGCGTCATAGTTTTGCCGACAATCCCGATATCGGGAAGCTAACGGCTCGCACGCGCGGGCTCTACAGTGTGCCGTCGTATTGTCAGCTGGCCTGCCGTCTCCTATTCGCTGGCCCGCGTCTCTTTTCGCTAGGACAATGTTCATTTTCTACGCGTGGCGTTCGCGGCTGCGACGGCGAGCACAGAGCTCTCCTCCCACGCACCTGCGGAGTCGTGCACTTGTTTACCGGTGTCCTTGAGGAAGAGGTTGAACGCGCGGCTAGCGAAACATGTGGCGGCGGGAGTGTGCCAGAACAGCAGTGTCTCGCCCTCGTGACACGGGAAGACAGCGCGGCGCCTAAGTCTACCCTAAAGCACCGAAGCACGTAGTGCGGAGCAATCTCGGCGCGCCAGGGGCAGCCTTCCCCGCTGCACCGTTCTCACGCGCTTGGCACGATTTGAAACGCTCTGTTTTCCTCTTTCCTCCTCACTGCCGGAAACGTCTTCCTCGAACCGCAGCAAAATTTCTGAATAAGTGTTTTGCTGCGCTTCTACGGTCGCGCAAAAACACGCATGCACACTGCAGCGACAGCGCATGGTCCTTGTTCGCAGCCTCAAGTGCGCCATCGTTTTGGGAAGTTATTTACATTTATGTATTCGTTCAGGTTCTTAATCTGCTGAATTTTTTTACTGGCCAAGAAATTACTGCCTATTAAAGTACTATTAAAATGAACATTTATACACTGCCGTGCTAAATGTACTACAGATGACGTCGTACGCAGGTGCCTTCATTTGCCATTTGCAGATTAGGCCGCACATTCATTTACCATTGCGTAGTTGGACGCGCGCTTCAAATCTTATCTAAGATTCACCCACAAGGCTCAGCTATTGAAACGTGAATAAAGCTATATATCTTCGTCAAAGTTGAACTTTGCTACTGTATATATCTCACAGAAAATCTGCAAAATGAAAGGGTTTTTTTGCGTGCCTCTCGCTACCAACTGCGCATCAGCTTCTCCAATCCACTTAAACACCAGCATGGATATGTTTCCCCTTTCGTAATTGCAAACGTGCTCGGTGTCACCCGCGGAAGAGCACACGTGAAATGTCGGCGATACTCGGTCAATGGTACAAAGCCATGCCATGTATATTGTAAATAGTTTCATCCTTTTTTCTCTCTCTCCCTCTCATCTCGTAAAAAAGCACTGTGCTCTAACGTCCACACAGATCCGGCAGTAGTGACATTTGTATTTGATGATGCGATAGCGGAAACCATAAGAGAATAGGGACGACGGAAGATACAGCAGTCCGAAGCGCCGTGAATTTTGTAGAAGCGTGCTACAGAACCACTTTAATTAGTTAGAAGGTGCGGGTGCTTTTCTTTTTTTGGGGGGGTGGGGGGGTGGGGGGTGGGAGGGAAGGTGAGGTTGGGAAAGGAGGCTTCCCTCTTTTTTTTTTTTTTTGACGTAACAAGGACACCACTCGTAAGTGAATTCAGCAGACGAAACAGATCACTCGAAAACCTGACGAAAACCGAAGCACCATTTGCTGAGCAAACTCAATCGACTCGCACGCTGGTTATGGCTCTAGTGAACGAGGAATTAGATGTTATGAACTCAAGTACTAGGACATGCACCATACACGTCGGTGTAATTCCTCCGGAACCAATACGCCAAAAAGCCTCCGCCAGACGTCATTTCAGACAGATACAGTAAATTACAGTAGAAAACGCTCATATTTCTAGCGCCACAAAGGACTAAAACTGGCACAGAGAATATAAATAAATAAATAAATAAATAAATAAATAAATAAATAAATAAATAAATAAATAAATAAATAAATAAATAAATAAATGGAAGGTGTGTGCATTAAAAATGCGCGTCTCGACATAACTTGCTAATTACGAGAACGAACCGTTACGCAAGTGCAGTGTTTTGTAAAGCTGATAAAATCAAAGGTAAACAAACGCAGCACAACAAACACAGCACAAAGGCAAGGGTGAGGACACGCTTGTAGACAATGATTGTCCCGTGTCCATGTATACTTTTCTTTGTGCTGTGTTTCATGTTAGCGCTCATTAGTTATGTCATATCCTATGAGGTTTCCTGAAGGTTACCTAAATTGAACCGGTCAGCTTGCTCCTGAGTAGGAATGGTACTTTTGAAATCCCAACGTCAATGTAATGTAGAATCATTGTTCATCTTCAGCAAAAGGAAGCCGTGAAAGGCCGCCGTAACCGTCGTAGGGAACACGTAGATCAAGAAAAGAAAGATAAAGAGAAGATGAAAAACCAAACGTGCCCGCAAGTGTCGTTGAATTGATTTTCTGTTTCTTTTTGTGTGTGTGTGTATGTAAAAGCTAGCGAAAGCGGAAGGAGACGCAGAGGGAAAAGGAGGAACTAAAGTGAAGTTCGATCGGGACTTAGGGGAAAATGTCTCAAAAGCTGTACCGCAAAAGTGTGACGCCCATTACCAGTGAGAAATACGAAACAGTAAAAGCCCAACAAGAACGACTGTGTGTGTAAGCGTTTAAGAAAAGTAAGAAGAAACAAAAAACGATAGACGCGCCCAGACGGACTGGCAAACTGAGATGCCTCCCGTGAGCGGAAGGCAAGTTCAGCGCGCTACTGTAGCCGGCCTTGAAGGAGACAGCCACACTCCGGTATAAGCGCCAAGCAGTGAAGCCTCTTCTTCGCCCTCCGTGGCACGAGCACGTCTCCATTAGAGAGACTTGCCGGAGCACCGCGCTAAGCCGTTGCGAAAGGCCGAGATGGAAGCGGCGAGTGCGGTCGGCGAGGATGTGGAGACGCGAAGGTCAGTTCCGACTGTCGGTAGCCGCGCGTCGGCGCACGCTGGTTTGTTTATCCCGACGGTTGTTCTTGCGCCGGTCGGAGAATGGCGAGCGAGGAGGAGGGCACAGCTGCTCCCGCAGTCGGTCCGCATCGCAACGCGTCGCTGCCGCTTGCGAAAGGAAACGAGCGAGAGCCCTCGGGGGAATGATCACGCAGCGCCGACGTGCAGGACTCGGCCAGGGTGCGAGCAGCAGGAAGTCAAGCCTGTCGCGCTGCCGGGGATGCAGGCTTTCTCATTTTGACAACCAGTCAGCAATGAGGCCCCGAAAACTGCATTTCCTTACGTGTGTTAATATCTTCGCAGTTTAAACTTCCTGCACAGATCATGTGTAGTGAAAAGAAAAATACGACAAATTTCAGCGAGTCCACGTTGACTGACATCTGGTGCAGCGAAGAGCTGCCTTGAAGAGACACCGTGAGTAAACTAAATACATTCATTTCATTGCATTTGCGCACCGCCTAATAAATGCTCGCGATAGAAGCGAACGCGTCGCTTCCGCTTCGATTCGAGGAACGCAGAGGGTATAGCACAGTGAATGGAATTACTCTTGCCCCGTGGTGTTCCACAACGAGTGCCCTGTAAGCCAGAAGTGCAATTATGCCGTGGCAAAGTCCTCTAGAGCATCGACAGTTAAAGGGGCAGGCCCCTCCTTAATTGAACTTTGGCGTTTTACGTGCTAAAACCCCGATCTGATTATGAGGTGCGCCGTAGTAGGGAACTCCGGAATAATTTTGATCAAATGAGGTTCATTAAAATGTAACTATAATGCACGTACACGAGATCTTTTAGCATTTGGACCCCATTGAAATGCGGCCGCCGCGGCTCGGATTAAATCCCGAGACCTCGCGCTTGTCGCTGTTTTGATGCTGGTAGTAGCCTTTCCTTCTAACTTATAATTTTCATTTATATATAATCATTCATGATGAGAATAATTTCCATCTCATCGCCTGAGTATCATGAAAGTCCCGTCGGTGCTTGGCAAATATAGCTGCTCTTTGTAATGACTGCGTGCAAATTTTGACTATGACGGCACTTTTTTTGAAAATCTAGTGACAGTAATTGAACACAGCATCCTCATACGCCGAACAGCAAGAACCGTATAATAGGGAGTTGCAGTGCTTGCCTCTGGTAAAGCGAAGACCAACCGGTGCAGTTTAATGACAGCATCGTTAAGCCTAATTAGGAGAGATTATAATTACTAATGCGAAAGCACCAAAGTGCCACCCGATGTAATCCGCTTAGTACGCCAGGTTTTGGAAGGACGAGGATGTGTTCCAGTGCATTCGATCATCAATTCTAATTTTAGGTCGACTCTTGCGACGCATAGCATGATAAACGGTTTACGATAACGAGGTAAAAACGAAAGGGAATTCTCCGATTGTGTCAAACCAAAATGTTTTTTGATGTTTTGTTTGACTGCAGAAATTAATTTGCATTTCTTTCAACTAACGAGAGCCGCGTTGCCCGCCAACAAGGTGCATGGCTTTATGTACGCCATATCTGGCACCACTGAGGTAATTCTCGTCAAAGTGGGGCCGACTGCTCTCTTTCGCCTCCCGCCTTCCCCTCTCCCCCAAGAAAAAGGAATAGAGAAAAAGAAATGAAAATGACAGAAGAAACAAAAAGAGGCATTTAGTATTATAAAAGCGACCCATGATCGTGGTCGTGAATTTCGCACCTATAGCTTTATCGCAATGGCAGGAAGATGAGGCGAAATCGGGGTTCTTTTTTCGCGAACAAGCCAGATCTATAAGGTATGGCTCAGAGAACGTACGAGGTCGCTTGGTAAATAGCCGCACGCGCTCGGCGCGAGTGCGCTCGCGGGAGAAACGCAAATGAGCTGCTAATGAACACACGACCCGAACAGAGTGAAAAAGAGGCAAAAAAAAAACGAAGTTGAAGTAAAGATGGGAGGCATGGGCGTCCGGGGATGCACAGCCGGCTTCAGTTTATGAGGCGGGTTAGTACTCGCCTAATATGCGAGAAAAAAGTGGGCGATGGTGCTTCGATGAGAGGAAGTAAGGAAAGGCGAGGGAAAGGGCGAGAGAGCGCAGAGGAAGGGCGTGCATTGTGGAGACGCGGCACTCGCTAATGGGATTGCCACTTAGAAAGCACGTCCGGAGGCTGCGGAAAACACGCCCAGAGGCGCCTGCTGTGTGTCTCCTGCTCGGCCTCGATAACAGTGCTCCGCAGGGAAGGACGACTTGCCGTCCCCGCGGGAGTTACGCGCGCCTAACGATCTGCAGCTGATCGCGGCCAGATCGGCCGCGCCCAGCGGTGCGAGACGCGGCGGGCCACGGCCGGCGGGCCCAGATAGCGGCCCGGAGAGAGCGACGACACGCGGTGGCCCGCATGCCTGCGCTTCGTGACGGCATCCCCCGGCATCAGCTACGTAGCACACGCGGCAAAAGGTCGCAGAGGCGCCGTCGGCGCAACGCAATGCTTACGACCGTTCACGTATTCCACGCATCCAAGGTCAAGGCACGTTAGAGCGCGAGGTTACTATACGATGAAGAGCTTAGCGAGGAAATAAAAAGATGTCATGGGCAAGAACCAGCGAGCGGTGATCACAAAGATGTTCGTAAGGATTGGCTGAAGTTTGTTCTTACGAACGTAAGGGAAAATTCCGGCGAATACTGATACTGCGGCATATTAGCGAATGCAGTCGGCCAACGGCAAAGAGAACGGGAATCTTTGTGAATTTGGCCTCAGGGGCGTCGTATTTACACAGTTTCCGTGAGATGATCGTATCGTTCGCTATCGCTACTGTCAGTTGCTTGCACAACGCGTTCTTGCGTAGCAACGGCTTCGACAGTCCGGGCCCAGTATGCTCATTCTTGACCCCACGAACTTCTCTTTCGTGCTTCGAAAACTCAGCACTACAATGCCCTTTCAGAAGGGCTCTTACGAGTGAACTCACATCAGCGATGTAAGTTTGTCAGCTGACAGCTCTCCAGATAAGATATATTGGTCTTGTTGATTCTTGGTTCTCGCAGTGCATTCATGCCTAATGGTTGTTTTGTTTTCGGTCGTGCGCATGCTGACGCATACATTCGCACGCGGATACGTATGTAAATAACTGTAGTTGGAAATCAGCGCTTTGTGTGTCCAGTTCATTAGTTCGTTCCCAGTCGTCTGCCGTGCTGTATCGTGAATTCAGTGAGTTCTCTTGAACGCCAACTGCTGCCACAGTCCGAGCTGCGTTCGAGGTGTGCTTTGCGAGGCAGAAACTCCGTGCATTGTATGCGTTCCGACACACTTGGATGGGCGCAGACGTGCTTTCACGCTCCTGTGTGCTCTTAATATGGCGCGGTCACTGCTATAACGGTCGGAATGGAACGAGGCCGCGTGGTGTGCAGCGCATCGCATAAGACGACAGATGGGTTCACGCGCCATTCATTCTTAAGGCACGCATATAGCCCATGATGGTGCACCGTTTGTTTCGAAATGCTATTGTGATGAATTTTTCACTAGTAAATGAGCCTTTGACTGGCCCGTTTGTAAGTAAACTGCAAAATCAATCTGTTGCAAATTAAAAAAAAAAACATTATCGCTCTCTCATGTTCAACAAGCGCCTAATCATTGCGTCAGTGATATCTGTGGTCGTTTACCACGTTATTGAAAGGCATTTTTTTCTTCTAGCATATTGTTTTAGTATATAAACGTTTTATTTCTCTTGCAATGCCAGGACAGTGCAGTTCAGAGAGACACCCCTCTTTAACTTCTTTGCATAAATGTGTCCCCGGCTGACGCATTCGAAAGACGGTTTAATTAATTACGACAGTACATGGTTCAACGTTTGAACCAGTCGCTGTGTCTTTTAGTTTTTTTCATTGATGCTTCCCAGAGAGTGCAATGCCTGTTGAGATAAATATGCTTACGTTTGAACAGCGACTACTTAAGAAAGGACCACCGACCAATACAGCATGTTTTCTTGCCTATTGCATGTATTTTTAAGTGGCATCTATGCGCAACCAGTACACATACCGGCGCCGTGACCGGTTAATATTGGCATCGCAGCACGTTTCAGAGATATGAGGAGTCCCTGGGGAACGAAAAAAACAAAAATGTGCGTATGTTTCACTTGGCATGCGCGCATATCGATGGTAAGTATACTGCGCTGAAGATGGATCTCTTAGCTGTGAGGAAACCAACCAGTCTGTTGCGAGAAAACAAGAGAAAACAGAATAAAAACCATTTCTCTAACGTCGGATACGTTGATAATAAGTACCACGTTAAAGCAATGATGTTGATGACCGCTTCCCTACCAGGCGTCATTTTTCTTGTCTCTCTGGCCATTGTGTTCCGGAAGCATAGATCAGCTCACGATATTTTTGTTTTTGTGAGCGCACCCCTTATAGAGCAATCACCAAATTTGGCATAGCTCATGACAGTGACCGGCGTTCGTATAAGAAAAAAACAACTAATTTAATTTAGCAGACATGTTCGGAGACGAAAGTTTCACGCCTATTCAATTGCACAAAAGGAAAAGCTGCAGTCTTCGCGCCACACAATGCTTTTTTTTTTTTTCAAACCAGTCAGCGCTAGCCGTGCTCATTACCGTGAAATGAAACTTCACTTTTTAGCGCGCGATAAAACCCAAATATAAAGTGCGCTTCGCCCGCGCGAATATTAATGAAACGTTGCTGTGCGAAGAGCGGCGTGCAATATTTTTACTGTCAATATGGAACATGGGTGCAAAATATGCATCAAACAAAGCTAAAGCAAGCCCGAAACTACTCTCGTCACGCTGCGTTTTGTAGTTTCATTATTTTGATGAGTATACTTATAAAGGCCTTCCTTTTCGCAGACGTAGTAATGATAGTACACAAAGTAAGAAATATACTGAAAAAATAAAAGTGTTTCATATTCATATCATATATCATATTCATATATCAATATCATATTCACCAGTCAGCTTCCGTTCTCGTAGAGGGGAATCTTCAGCAAGAACACTCGCGAATAGGTGACATGATATTCTGTAATAAATATTTCGCTTCGATATAAGAGTGGCAGACCTCTTAACGAATCACTATGGAAGCGTGTCGTTAAGGTGCCCCATTTGATAAACTACTGAGATGTTAATGTGCTTGCATATGTCGCAATTTCATCAAAAGAGCAGAGTGTTGTTAGCATGCCGCGCCTTCTCATTTGTTTGCTCGGTATTTAATTGTCTCGACAAAGCTACAGCTAATGTACAAATTTAACACTGAGAACCATGTGAAAGGCAACCTGTAAGAAGAACACCTTCCTACGTAAAAGTGCGCCACAATATTCTCGAATTTACCTGTATGTTCAACGTGCTGACAGAACACTTAAATACAGAAATAGAAATTCGCTAGGGAAGTTACATTTAAAGAATTCCGCATTCAACTTTTGCATCACCTAACGGTTATGTCACCTATGTAAAGTATATATGGAACTGTCACCTATAGAAAATCTTTATACACATAGGTATCGAAACGACTTACAGTCAACATTATGGGATGCATGAATGGCTACACATGCCAAAAAATAACATGAAACAAAAGATACACCTTCTTTGCAATCTTCTCGTCTTTCTTTTTTAAATTTCCCCATACCGATAACTAAGACGCTATACTTCTTTAACCTACACATGGGTACCTCGGAGACAGGCCGAGAAAAATATTTGCATATATAGGCTAAACTAGTTTCCCCAGAATCGGCAGATGCCAAAACCACTTTCTGATTATGAGGCACGCCGTAGTGGAGGACTCCGGAAATTTCGACTACCTGGGGTTGTTTAACGTGCACCTAAATCTAAGTACACGGGTGTTCTCGCATTTCGCCCCCATCGAAATGCGGCCGCCGTGGCAGGGATGGCGAGGATGGATGGGTGGCTGGATGTTATGAGCGTCCCCATTGGAACGGGACGGTGGGTTGCGCCACCAAGCTCTTGTTATTTTATTGCCTGATGTCTTACCTACGTTAAAAAATAAAAAAAGAAAAGGAACAAAACACCCACGATGAATTCCCATAACCAAAGTTTCTGAACCCTTATTGTGAACTTTGTTTTTGTACGCCTCTGTTGTTTGTCGTTTCCCTACTTTTCTTCCAACAATCTTCCAATCGTCTCTTACTAATCTCTATTGCGGACATGTTTACTTTCCCCTTGCTCTCGTTGAACCGAAGGACTTCAAGGAGGCCAGAGGTGCCTAAATCGACAGCTGGGCAGATATTTTCAGATTCTAATAAACATGCTCCATCATTTCCCCTAGCTTTACCGCAGCAAGCACATGCTTCTTCTTCCTTGTTTTACCTTGCTTTATAAGTACGTGTTATAAGGCATCCTGCTCTAGCTTGGAATAGTAATGAGCTTCGCTTTGAGTTATCAAAAATTTTATTTCCTGATTTCGTTTTTTCTTCTTAAGTAGTTACTCATGGCAGGTTTCTTTTCCATTGTCGCCACCCAAGAGATTATCTCAGCCTCTCTGACTTTCCGGTTGACGTTCTTTGTTGCTGTGTTGCTCGCCACACAGGTCGCATACCTGCTGGTAAGCTTCCTAGTTCTTTTCCTCCACTGTGTATCAATGTTTTTCCTGTACAGATACATCAACACTCTCCCATCCCATTTACTTTCTTCCATATTCTTCAGTCGTTCTTCGTAATTATATTTTACTGTGAGCTTCCCTCACTTCAAACCTTGTCCAGCCCATTTCACCCAGCACAGTTTCATTTGTAGACTTCCAGTGAGTGCCCAATGAGAGGCGTCCCACTGACCTTTGCTTGCCATCGAGTCCTGATTGTACCTCTGATTTCAAGCAAACAACCGCATTTCCAAATGTAAGTCCTGGGACCATTACACCTTTCCACATACCCTGCAGCACCACGTACCTATTGCATCCCCATAGCGATCTGTGTTTCATTATGGCCGCATTTCCCTTCCTCTTTACTGTTATTGTTTTTTCGTGAGTTTCCATATATCCATTGCCTTCGTTTGTCCCTATACCGAGGAGGAAGCGCAGCACGCGCCACCTGGCGGGAGGTAGCCTCCTAGCGAGCGGTGCACGAAGCGCACCTTACGCACTCCCTCCGGCGCTGACGTCACAGCATGTACCGAGCGCGCGCGCAGCTGTTGCGAGCGAGCAGGTGAGCGCCGAGAGAGGAGAAGCGATAGAGGATGGAGTGACGTCGCATCCGCTCTGCTAGGCCGATGTTCAGTCTATGCAGGAAATTGTTTTCCATTACACGGTTAAACATCGCGCCACCGTCTTGTGTTTGACGTCATCAGTGATGTCGTTACTTCCGCTTTCTACTTCCGGGTTCCCAGAAATGTTGCCAAAGTCGTGCTCACGCGGCGGGTCTCTAAAGTATACGATTTTGTGCTTTGGTGTGCGGTAATCGGTGATTTCTAATTAATTCTAATTATTCCTGATACTTCTGTAACTCAGTAACTGAACTTGCAGCTAAACATATGCTCTGATATCATACGTATAATTAAAACCATGGATTTTGTACGGTACATTTTTTTCTATTTTTTCTGATTGATTTCTAATTTCGTCCGCGGTCATCTTAGGAGGTGAACCGGAAGTGCTGCGTAAGAAACAAGAGTGTCACTCGATGCTCGTGCCACTAAAAAGTAAACGCCCCGTATATGAGCGCATGGCCACTCATCAGACAGCCATTTCTTTTCGCCTGGTAACGCAACAGCCTGTGTGTGCGTTTATTCTTACGTTACTTAATGATTTCTCTCTATTGATCTCGATGCTAATAGAAAACGTTTAGCTGCTTATCTTCTTATCCCGTGCAACTGTGGTCACTGGTGTTAAATACCCGTGCCGGTTACCCTACCCATACGGCGGCCTTCGTCGTAAAACGGTGTTATCACTTTGTCGTTCCAAATGTCTCCTGATCACTGCGAACTGGCCAGTTAGCGGAGAGAACGGAGCCGAAGTTAATGACAAGACTCAGTCGACGCTAGATGCATGGCATCGCAGGCTCGGGCAACTAAAGTGGACAGCACGTCACCTCTTACAGGCGACTGCAGCATCACAACGAAAGAAGCCGGAAGGCTTTGGCCACGAAAATGGGTGACGTTTACCTTTTCCTTCTTTTGCCACAAACTTCACCCACAACAGTCCGAATACAAAGGCATGTGCGAGCAACCGAGCGATCCTGAAAGCACCAGCATTTATGTGCAAGTACGTATGACCTGCAAGCCTACTTCTATGCGACCCAACATAAGGCCCCTGGATCTCACGGCGCAGTATCATGCACACTGCACCCTAGGCACCACAATACGGCGATATATTTCTGCAAGAAAGCGAAATGGGCTTAATAGGGTCTACTACGGTCAGCTGCATCTTAAATGAGACGCTGCATCGGGCGGGATCGACTTACTTTGCAGTTGCCTGTCACGTTAGTCGATCTTGAGAAGTGACACTCTTCCGCTGTGGCTTTGCCACAGAGATACAACGGCGATTATAACCTTTGTGCTAGCTATGACACTCTATAAAATTATTACTAGAATTTAGATCATGAAACAGCAAATGCAAAAAAAGAAGAAAAAAAAACAGCCGCAAGAACAGCCTGCCGCTCTTTGGTAAAGTTTCTAGAATGAACGCAGAGAAAGAGAGACCAAAACACACAGTGGCCACACAAACGGCGGAGACGCTCAGCGGAATATATACGCTCCTCTTAGCGCGCAATTAGCCCGCCAAGTGCTGGAGACGCGCAACTAGCCGCAGCTGCGCGGAAGCCCTCGTAGCCCATTAATGGGCATTCTTCCAAGCCACTCTCGCCGGCCTAATGGAAAGGACCAGGGCCTTGGCAATGGCCCCACCGTGCGAGTGCGGCCGTCAGTTTTCCGGCCCACTCCTCGCGTAACGTTTGGCCGCGTGGTGCACTACGGGAAATTAGGAAGAAGGAAAAACAATTAAAGAAAGAAGGGGAAGAAGCGAAGTTACACAATTGCATTACTTGCGCATACCTGCGGGTAATTCTGATCAGGCGCCTCGAAAGGAAGGCCGCGAGCTGTGTCTCAAGCAGCTGCACACCGCTAAACGGCGCATCAGTTAACGCACCAGCGGGCGTGTCCCCTACTATACCCAGTGGATTAAAAATGCTCTTATTGGAAAATATCCGTATTAACCAAACGTGTATTATGCGAAAGAAGTTTCGTACATACGCGTCCTGTTCCAAGTGGCTTCGAGGATTTCCAAGGATGAATACCAACTGTTTCGAAACACCGCGTTACACGTGTCGTCAGTGGCATCAAATTGATGCTACATATTTGTCGCCATGGCCGTTAATAGCGCTGTATAACGCTATCAAAGCGTGGTTTTCGCAAACATGTATATAAATACTCAGGAGAGCGCAGGGAGGGACAGTCACCACTGTCGTGGCATCAGTAGGGCATCGCAGACGTTATGCGGAAGTTGTGAGTTGGGACCCCACCGGTAATGTTCTGTATTGTTGTCTTTCTTTTCACGCCTTTCTTTCTTATCCGTGTATTAAGAATACACAAAAAGACATAAGATAACACCTTCCTTGCGCTTTCCCTAGTTGAAATAATTAGAAACGGCTCCACTCCGCTATAATTTTGGTTTCGGTGATTGCTGGTTCCTCGGCGGTTATTTCTTTCATTCGACTCCCTCGTTTCCCATGACACTTCTGCTCTTAAATTTGAATTCCTTGCCGGAATCAAACGGTGATGTTAATGCTGCGTGTGTATTTTCTTGGAGCATAATTGAGCGGCGAGTATACCAGCCATGCGGTTGCAGAGCTCAAATTTCTACTATCCAGTGAGTGAAATAACGGGGTACCGAAATTTACGAGGTCGCGTTGATTGAGGTTGTTTTAAGAACACCGTGGGATGTACGTTGCGCGCTGTTGAGCATGGGGATTTGAGTACTTTTCTTATAATTGCTGCTTTGACAGAAAAGATGGAGAAATATGCATTTAGACTATTTAGCAAAATAAAAGAAAGAAAGGAGTTGACGCGAAATAAGTTAAATATGGGCCCTATAACGTAAAACTATTCCAATCTGTTTTCTATTCCAATCTCCTGACGTCAAATTTACGTAACCACCGACGCAAGCATCGGGTGGTAACCCGCAGCGTTGTTTGAAAAGCCCAATCAAACGCGCTTCTCGTTTATAGGATGTCACTTGCTTTTGCTTTCAAAGCTAATACCATTACCTACATTGAGCAGTTGTTCTTATCTAATTGGCTGAGTAGAGGCGAGGAGCACGCTCAAGTGGAGAGAGATTCAATGGGGCCAGGACAGCACAGTGAAAGATAACTGGGGAAGGAGGGTGGTGCCGGCGTCGGCGATTGGTCCGCTTCCCCTTCTTAGCTTGCGGTGGCTCGTCGAAAATCGCGGCGTGCAGCGGAAGGTTAAAAAATACCGCTAAAACGGATCCTCAGTAAAGTAGAGTTGGCAGAGCAATGGCGTATACATGCTGAAAGGTCTCGATAACGTTATACTGCCACGCGAAATCTTTTATTATACGCAAATAAACCCATGCTCCACGGCAGCTCCAAGTAGCCAATGCCACAGCGATCGGCGGGCAGCCATCTTGCATTCGTTTCAGAACAGGGTAGTCTCGGACTATTCAGAAAAAAAAAAATATTCAGCTTTGTCCGGCATATTAATACGTCTTTAACATGTCACCATGACGCGGTGAGTTTTCGCGGCTTCGTGACGTCGCGTGACAGACAGGTAAGCAAATGGCGAAAAAGGCGTCGCATGAGAAATTATTATTTTTCTTTCGTTCTGCCTAATCATGCATAATAATTGTTTACATGTCATATCAGATGGGGCGCGTTTTCGCGGTTTTCGTGACGTCGCGTGACAGACAGGCGCAGTGGGTGGCCGCTCGAAAATGTTTTGACCAATCGTCGAGGGCTGATTCCAGCATTGGAATAGAAAAGTTTGGAATAGATTTACGTTATTGCGCCCCATGTATATGGCGGCCAGCCAGCTATATATGGCGGCCAGTCCTTACGAACTAATAGATTAGAGTTGGATTAAGAGGCTGAATTCACAAGACCTTTCCTTCGTAAGACTTGTTTATTGTTATTGGTCGGCCATCATCACTAATATCACAACTGGTCGGCGTCTGTTCTTTCGAAACGCTCTGACGTACGAATTACTTTGTAAATAGAGAGACATATTTCAAGAAGGGAAAAATGTGCGCCTACAAGGGCGCTCGATAATATTCTAATTCAATATGTTACAACAGTCTTGGTAAAATGCGACCAGTTACGAATTATCTGCGTTCAACCAAACAAAAAGCGTGTCATTTATTTTTTTAGTTCAGGAAGAAATAATGTGGAGGAATGAAATAAAAAAATACAGAGGCCGAATTCACAAGGCTTTTCATTCGTAAGTGCTCTTTCCCATCGGCCGGCCCAGCTTTCCGGCGTAAGAACTTCTTTGTGAATGTGGGCCCAAGGGGACCATGTGTTCACGAAAAAGCTCGAACGCTAGAATTGTTGGCAAGCTATTATCAGTGGAGGCGGCCGGCATGCGGCAATAAGCTTTGTGAACTCGGCCATAGGTTCACAGGAGACTGCAGGCACGCAAAACACACCTGTACGCGCATGTATTAATGGGCATTTCTCTCCAGTGTTTGCTTCTTATTGCTTTGCTGCTTCTCATGCAAATGAACAGTTTCGGTCCATTATGCGTAGCTTTCATTTCTTTGGACCCAAAACGATTCGAAAGACGATTTAAACCACTGGGGCCTCGTACGACAGGTAAAATGAATGGAAATATGCAGTCGTTTAGACGATCAAGAACCCTGCGATCGTTGAGCTGTGCATTACTGTCTAAAATCGCTGCTACAAATGGTGGCACAGTGCCTAAGGAGGTCTCTCTTTTGTTTGTTTGCTTGAAGACAGATTGCTTGCGATATAATTATAATCCTCATTATACTGCAGAAGCTCGTTAACCTTTCCGCTACAAAGGTTCGGTAATGGTTCTTGGTCTCGCTGGTGCCATATAGCAGCGGTTTACCGTGGCAGCTCACGTCTTTTACTCGGCTTTGTGGCGCCAGGTGAGGGACTCCAGCACAGTGTAGTACCGCGGAGTGGAGTGGAGTTCATCCGCGCTGCAGCACATAATCGACGCAACAACACTTAAAAACTAGTTTGACCATGAAATCGAAGTTATGACGGAATCCAATGGGATATGGACGGAGTGGGACGAAATGCGAGGCACCGACCACAATAGATTTAGCAGTGTCAGGCTCCCCTACGGAAGCTTTGATCAGAAAGATTACGTGCAAGGCTCTCGTGCGATAGCTCACCAAATAGCTCACCGATAGCTCACCAAACATCACCAAATATCTTGTAGTCGGCGTTCGCCTTCATCTTTCATGATTTTTACTACTCATCTAAATATACCTATACAAATCGGCGCAACAGGCGCGGCAGGCATGGCTGGCGCATTTTAGGTACAGGTGGCATCCATCGCGAAGAAGTCGTCTCAGAAGAACCAGACACGTACATGTACTGCCAGATAGTCTAGGTGGCGTTGTATACTGCACACGTTTCGGCATGAGTGGTACTGCGGCGGAGACAGGGTAGCGACCCCACACGTTCTTCCTAACATGCGTGCAACAGCGTTCCGGTAAAAAAAAAAAATAAAGCCTGAATCGTCCATCCAATAAAGATATTAATGATTGCGTATTACAGACTTATAGTTATTCGATTGTCCTAGGCCGAAATTGTAAACGGTAGACGTAATGGATTATTGTCTTTAAGTAAGGCTTTTTCGTCTGCAGAAGCAGCACATTCACATAAATGTTCTGTGACGTTATGATACCTTACACGTACACGATATTTAAAGGAACGCAATTAACGGCATTGCAGATATACGTCCCAAATACGCGATCGCGGTTTGTACAATTTCGGCGTCAATGTTGCAATCCTCCGAGCGAGGATTAAATGACGAAGTCTGATTTCAACAGGTACAAATATGTTATTGTTAAGGCAACAATATCACTGCGCATTGGAGGTGATATCACCTACCGCCCGAGCATTGCAATGTTAGCATCCAAATGCTGAATTATTCGACAGCTTAGCGCAGCACTGCTAACAATAGCGCAGGCAACTATCTTTCGGCGCAGGATATTAGGTTACCCTCTACTATCCGCCTTTTTGTATACTATGCTCGTTTCAAAGCGATCTTACCGTAAGCGGGTTCCGGCAAATGACAGCCATCGAAGGGTTTTTCTAGATGAATGAGTGCCTTAATTACCGCGGGAACATCCACTCTATAATTCGCTCGGCACAATAAATTTCAAAGAGAGAAAGACGACTCGACGCATTTTGTTTTGCCATTTCGCCGGTCTCCAAGGCCGTGCCTGACATCGCCGACCCTCCACTCGTCATTCAACGGACTAAGAATGTCGAGCACGCACGCACGCATATCTGGCAGCGCTCAAATAGCCTACAAGAGAAAGAATTCGCTCAATGCGGAGGAGAGCGCGCAGAGAGTCGGCGCACACGCCGGCCTCTTCTCCTCCGCCCCCGTCGGGTCGTCGAAATACTTTCTCCCGGAGAAGATGGGGAAGCAGAGATGGCGCGTGTCATCAGGAAGAGACAAATGGTTGCGCGGCGTGATCGAGGTCCGCTCCCGGCCGCGCGGAGCACACGGTTTCCTCGGAGGAAGAGGAGGCGCTTGGCGCTCCCGGCGCTGCTGCAGCCGCGCACGCGGCCGGAGGAGGATCGACCTGCCGGCGCGCGCCGCATCCCGTGCGACTCGTGTGCCCGAACCGCACGCCGCCGGAGCGGAACCGTCGCGGACGTCGCCCAGGTGAGTCCGGCACTTCCGCGCGTCACACGGCGAGGCCCGCCTCCTCTCTTTCTCCGCTCCCACAGCCCGACCGACTTATATATTCTTCTTTGTCCAGAGAAAACAGGCTGGTGAGCGAAAACAGCCTGCCCGTGGCAGATCGTGAGATGCGCTGCAGCGGATAGCACCGGCACGCCACCGGTCGGTTGGAAGCCCGAGCTTTTGTCTCGGTTAAGACAGGAAAAAGAAAGGGGGGGGGGAAACAAAAACGAAAGAAAAGGTAGAGCAGCCTCACTCGTGGGGCTGCGAATGCAGGAACCGTGTACCGTTCAACGCATCAGAAATTGAGAAGAAAAACGAAGACGCAAATAGCCCAACGAAATCTATTTTTAGCTCAGCGTGCAGCAGACCAATCGATCCGAATGCCATTTGTGACTAGGCGCTCGTGAAAGGAGATAAAAACCGGTAGATAAATTGAGTTACACGGGGCGGTGGCGAAGTTATGGGTTGAAACTACCTCGCCACCGGCCCCAATTCGGCTTATTAGTATACTCGCACAGCAGGCATTCAGCTTTGACAGTGTGTGCTTGAGAAAGAGGAGAAGGAGGAAATAACTTTATTAAAGGAGTCCTGAACCACCCCTCGGCCTTGGTGAAAAAGCAGTATGCGGATATCACGCGCTGCTCTGAACAGCTCAGCCAAGTTTTGCAGTGGTGCGCGACGCGTGGAGCTCGCAAGCGGAGCGCGAAGTCGCCTTTTTTCTCAAACGCTCTCTTTTCAACAGAAGCCTGCTCCTCACTTATTTCTGGACGCTTTATTTCGTAATATAGCGGATTCCCATACGCGTATGCTATTGGCCAATAGTTCACACCAATCAAGAAGGGTGTTTGGAGCAGTGCGCTTTTTGCGGCTGTTACTGTGTGCATTTATTGACGCATTCTCATAAATAGGCCGAAGTAAGCAAAAACCTGCTTTCGAATTTCGATAATGATTGCGTACTTCCGGAAGAAGCCGACTATCGTCTGCACACGCTCGACCACGGCTGCCCGCACAGGAATTAAACTTTGGCCACCCTGCTTATTGGCGTCGTAGCCATCGGGTCTCGTTAATATCGACTAGTTTTGAACACTCGACTAGTCTATAACCACGCGAGACCTACGGTCAGACCACACGCACGCTTGCCAGCGCGCGCTCGCTCCTGGCCGCTCCTTGTTAGACGCCTCGGCAGACTTCGCTTAGTAATGAGCTGTTGACAGCATTTCACAATGGGCAAGCTTATACGGCTACTATCCGTGGGTAAAGCTGGTGCAGGAAAAAGCCACTCCGCACCGCGTAGCACGGCCAGAGTGGAACATACGAGCGCGAGCGGGCGCTCAAGCACTGTCGTGCACAAAGCAAACGCTGCGCACGCGCACTGCAGTTGCATGTAGCTGCGGTCTCCTGCGTAGCGTAGATACCGAAGTCGCCGAGGGATGCTGCGATGAGTCCGCTGGCTGAGCGCATTGCGGCCCGTTGAGGACAACCGCGTTTGGCGCGTGATAGGCGCCAGTATCGGAAATATGTGGCCCTATAACGTAAAACTATTCCAATATGTTTTTATTCCAATCTCCTGACGTCCAATTTACGTAGCCACCGACGCAAGCACCGGGCGGTCACCCACGGGGTTGTCTGAAGAGACCAATCAAACACTCTCCCCGTTCATAGGAGGTCACTTTTGTTTGCTTGAAAAACTAAACACATTGCCAACACTGAGCGGTTTGTCGTATCTAATTGGCTGACAAGAGGCGAGGAGAACGCTCAAGTGGAGAGGGATTCGATGGGGCAGAGCCAGTGCACTGAAAATCGATAACCGGATGAAGATGGTGGTCCCGGCGTCTGCGATTGGTCCGCTTTCCCTTACTTTGCTTGCGGTGGCTGGTCGAAAATCGCAGCGGCATGCAACGGAAGGTTGACAATTACGCTAAGAGGGATTCTCAGCAAAGAAGAGTTGGCAGAACGAGGTCATAAACGTGCCGAAAGTGCTTGAAAACGTTGCACGGCCACGCAAGAAGTTTTATTACACGCAAATAAACCCATGCTCCCCGGCAGGTGCGAATAGCCAGCGCCTGAGCGATCGGTGGTAGCCATCTTTTATTCCTTTCGGAACGGGGCAGCCTGTACCTATTCAGAAGGAAATTCACTTTTGTTCGGCATATTAATGCATCTTTAATGCGTACACGTCACTTTGACGCGGTGAGTTTTCGCGGTTTTGTGACGTCGCGTGACAGGAAGGTAAAGTGGGTGCTGGCCGAAAACTTTTTACCAATAGCCGGGGGATAACTGCGAAAAGGCGTCGAATCAGAATTAACTGTTTTTCTCTTCTCGGTCAAATCTTGCCTAATCAGTGTGTACACATCATATCAGATGGGGAGGTATCGCGGTTTTCGTGACGTCGCGTTACATGCAGGTGAAGTGGGGGTGGTCCAAAAAAGTTTTTGACCAATCGCGGAGGGCTGATAGCAGAAATGGAATAGAAAAATTTGGAATAGTTTTACGATATGGCGCCCATGGTGGCGTCTACGTGAACACGGAGAACCAAATTTAAGCTGCGCGCCACGGTGACGTTCAGTATAGGCGGAGCGTTTTGGGCACGCCTCGCTTTGCCCTAGCCCTCGCAGTGCAACTCATTGAAGGAGGAATGGAAGCAGCGTTAACGCGATGTTAGATTGCCAATAAACTCCGCTACATAACACATTGAAGTACTCTTTGCTGCAAAATACTTCTGAAATTGTCTTATTTAACAGCAAATGCATTTTTCGACTTCGAGAAAGAAGTGGTTCACGGCCCCTTTAAAGTTATTTTTCGGGTCTTGAGAAGAATACCTGAGCTTCAACACACAATGCATTTAGCTTCCGGGTTTGAACCGTTCTTTAGTTGAGCAAGACAAGAACAGCACTAGCAGTTGAAGCAGGTCTGTTCTAAGGTTCGCAGTCGAAAGCCTCTAATTTTGTGTAATAGTTTCGAGAAAAAAAAAACAATCAACGAGCCCAAATGATTAGACATGCTAGCCGAAGCCCGGTGTGAAAGCCAAAATATTTCTCCGTAAGTCGACGAAGACCAATACAAACTCGTGTGGCAATAGTGCATGCCTGCCTGTGCTTTCTTTTGGTGCTTTAATTTTGACAAAATTATTTGTTATATATAAAATGAGGCGTTCAGTATTTAAGCGTTCTGGGGTTTTCGTTCAAAGAGACGACACCCACACGCCTTTCCTCCAGACCCAAGAATCCCTCCCCTCCCCCCCCCCCTCCAAGTACACGCACAAATAAAGACGGACACAAGCCCGCAGGCATACATACACGCACGTGGATGTGACCACGCTTCGCACAGTGGCGCCTCGATGAGCGCAGTGCGGGGCAACAACTCCGAGGGAAGTGTGCGAGGCCAGCTGAGTGAATGTTAGAAGCAAGCAGTTGATTCTTTACATGACTGGACGGCTACGCTTTCGAACGCGGCAGCGCGTCCAATTGAGTACCGATACGGGCCCTCCACTCGTCCTTGCTTTAATAATCGACAAGAGCTAACTTGCCGTTAAGCACGTGGACAATTTTTGAGGGAGCCCCAGCAGCTAGCAGGCTGGCGTCGTGAACGGCTACACAGACGCTGGCAGCCCAATGCGCTCCAAGCATAATTTGCCCAGCATTTTGCGGCACTCTGCGTACAAGCTTCAAATCACTGCTCTGCTCATTAGCAACCAACGAATACGCGCGAGAGTCGTACTTTCGCATTCATCTTGATCACCGCTGCTGCTGAAACTTATTCTTAAGAACTTGAGTAGTATTTGATTTATGTATTACTTATTTAACAATACTGCCAATCTCTTGCGAGATCCAAACAGGAGGGTCACAGGATCAAGTACAGCACCAAGTCACGAATAAAAACAGGCGATTTCGCAATACGCATTGTTCTTGTGTAACATATATAACGCAGTGCGGAAACTTTGAAGCACAAACACTATAACATCAGTTAACATGGTTTAGTGATTTTAAGTATGTCTATGTTACATCTTTTACACTATAGCGTCGAACTAGAACAGCATAACAATGCATTACAGATGCAATCATGAATATAATATACGTATGCGCACGGGAAGAAACTAAGAAGTGAAGAAGAAAGAAAACTTAAAATAAATGAAATCACAGTGCATAACATACCTACTCAGCGTAAGCATTAGTATTACAGGCTTGGGTAACAAACATGCGAATAGATTGTTTCTTATGAATAAAAATATAATGGTAGTTATTGTAATTGAGATGCAAGCAATGTTTTGTCTAATAAGGATACAAAACCGTTTAATGACTCAGCGTTAGTGATTTATTTGTGTAGTTTATTCCAGTTTCTAATTACAAGTGGAAAATATGAGTTAAAGCAGTTCCAGTTGACTGAGAATTCGTCCAGCGTTCGGGAGTGCTTATGTCGAGTCGGTCTGGTGATGGTTAAATAAGTAAACTTAGATGTATCAAATTTAATGTCGCCTTTCCAACAACAGAACAAAAACTTTAGCCTCGCTAGTTTCACTTTCTTTTCAATAGTTCGTAAACCGGCTTTATTTAACATTTCTGTTGGCGAGTCGGTTCATGTGTATTTGTTGAAGACCAACCTGATTGCCTCACGTTGAACAGCGTCTAGTTGTGATGAAAAAGTTCTTATTGTTAGCAAACCAAGCAATTATGGCATATTCTATGATTGGTTGAACCAGTGTGGTATAGGCTAGTAGTTTCGTTTTAGGTGTCGCGGAAAGCAGTGGATGTATTTTTTTCAACAAGCTTCTTTAGTGCAGATGACGTGATGTTGCTTACATGAGTTTCAAACCTGAGATCATGTGAAAGTGTTACACCCAAATAATTGTACTCGTCAACCCTTGGAACCACGTTGTTATTAGTTGCGTAGTAGTAATCAGGTCTTTCTTTTTTCCGCGTTATAGCAAGCACTGCAGATTTCTGGACATTAATTTTCATTTGCCAATCTGCGCACCATTTATGAACGGACTGTAATGCTTCGTTAAGTGTCTTCTTGTCAACCTGCGAGTTAACTTCGCGATACAAAATGCAATAATCTGCAAATAGTCGAAATTTCGCATTATGTATGGATGGCAAATCATTAATGTATAGAAGAAATAACACACGCGCCAGCACAATGACCTGGGGCAGTGTCCTCGCATCAGGTGACAGGACGAACCCGTCGCATCGGGTGACGGGTTTTAATGACGACAATGCGTCGTGAATTTGTACGAACTGTAGTCGATCAGATAGATCATATTGAATCCAGTGAACAATAGGACTGTCACCTAAGGCAGAAAGAAGTTTTAAGGTCAATTTTTTGTGGCACACGCGGTCGAACGCCTTGGATAAAATCTAACAGTATCAAGTCGGTTTGTTTCTGGTTGTAAATTGTTAGCGATATGCTGTTAGCGCGTTAGAATTGTTAGTGATAATATCGCGCAGACGGTGGCCCAACTCGAAGAGACAACTATTGCCGAAGAATGTATATGTAAAATTGAAGTATAGTTTACTTAGTTTATCGCGCTTTTCGATGTAGTTTCATTTTATAATGTTTTACAGTAACTCTTACAGAACAATAGCACTACTGAAAGTCTCCCCACTGCGCCATCAGGCACATGAAAGGATGGCGGGGATTTAAGAGGTCGTAGCGAAGCCACATATGTGTTCAGAGTTCTGCTCTACGTTCCCCGTTGGTTTCAAGAAACTAATATTGGTTCCGTCAATAGCTCGCATACTGTACATGCGCCAATTGATTGTTATCAATGGTTCTGCATTGAAGTATTCGTTGTGCGCATGTGCAAGATTGTATCATTTGAGTATACGTATATTCACGCTATATGTTGCTCAAGACTATATTCGTTGCTATGAAGCTGCCAATGTGCACCTCGAAAAATGAAGCGGTTTTGGAAGAACGTGTCGGCGTTGGTTAACCATACTTAGGCCAGGTCTTCAACATTTCTTTCCGACTGATATGGTCTATTTATTGCGTTAAAAAAAACTGTCGCAGTGTCCCTGTAATGAACGAGCAGTTGTCCACCTTTTACAATATTTCGACGTTCATGAATTTCGCTCAGTGCGTTTGAAGAGAAGTTGGCGGAACAATGGACGAGCGTGCAAAGTGTGGTTATAAAGCCGCGTCTCAAATGCAGAGCTCCGCTGCACGCGACCCGCTGCTCACTGGCCCTCACGCTGGGGCGTGCTTGTTTACAGTGTCGTCCACAATGTCTGCCATCTCCGGTGTGCTCAAAGAAGGGCAGCTCCTTCGGCTCATCGGGTGCGGGTCACTCGCGTTCCACGAAGTAGCGTAGGTGATCGTTCTTCATCTCCGTTCTTTTCGCCCTTGTCTCGCGCGCGGACGCACCGCCCATGTTGCTAGGACTGGCTCTTTGGTGAGGGGAGCGGTAAGAAAGGAAAATAGTCATCAGGAGTAGCAGTGCTATTCGTCGACAGGCTGCCTGTTCCGGTAGCGTTACGCCGTCGTCCTCGAAACATCGCGCAAGAAAGTTTGCATTCCAGCACGCTAAGACTACGGTTGCCCTGCGTTTGATCTTCCAGCGCGCGTGAATTGGCCAGAACTAAGTACCTCTGAAGGTGCACCGTGGCATGTGTTGGAATTGCAACACGTCCATACACGCAGATGGCGGAAAGCAAGCAGGCACAGGCGTCACATCGCTTTGCCGCTACGCGCAACTTTTTTCAACGTTATCCAGGCTTTTAGTTTGTCCAGGAGGATACCCAGAGGTGTTGTATTAGATTTCACGAGGAGTCTAGACATTATGATGCGTTCCGAAAGACAAGGTGCTGCAAGAATCTGCGTCTGCTCTATCTCGTTCTTGAACAGATGCACGCTTCTTCAGAATAAGAACGCAATGTGGCTTTACCTCAGTACCAGATCGTGACGCAGTGAAGAGACATAGCAAAGTTGTATATGACCGGCGTTTGGCAAAAGACCCTCAAACACTCCGAGTAGGCAATTAGTAGGGCATGGGATGTGTTACGTCCAATTTGCTTGCTTGCATGACGTAAGTATGTTGATCTATGGCGTGGTATGCAATATGGTGATTTGGTATGATGATAAGTATAGCGAGAAGACCAATATTCTTGTGAAAAATGCTACAAACCACAGTTTGCCGTGTCAAGCCGCAGCCAAAGCAGTGTGTAACTGCATTTAATACTTGCCCTTGTTTTCCTTCTCAACCTGTACGAGTGTATACGGCAGTTTTGTTTTGTGAAGAAACACAATAACTTCCGTGAAGTAATGTTAGAAAGAAGAACGGAAACGGAGCTTTTATCGCTCCGATATATATATATTTACAGTTGGCGAAAAATACTAAAGAATAAACGAAAGAAACAGTTGATCAATAAAAGTTATAGAGGTGAGAGAGAGTTATTACACGGAGTGCTTACAGTCACGGCTATCATCGGGGCAACATAAAACGCTCCACTTTCTGAGAGCGACCATAAGACGCGTGCTACGAACGTGCCAGCGGGGCGCACTGAGCGCGACGTGCCTGTTCAGACTGCTGTGCTGCGACGCCGTCTGTTTGCTCGAACGAGGTCTTCCCGGAACGCTCCATCGTGCGTGGCTAGGCCCCCGACTGCTCGTGCCGAGCCTCGGCGGGCCGCTCTGCGCAGGGACCGATAAGGCAGTCAGCGTCGCCTCCTTCCTCCCCCGTGAGAAAGAGCGCGAGCCATGAAACACCACAGCCATCGGGGCTGGTGAAGTAAAGCGCTGACAATTTTAAAAGCACAGGCTCGTGCGAGTTGGTAATGCATACTTTTTCAACCATAATTGAAAGTGAACGCTAGATCTTCACATGTGCCTTCTTCTATCGTCGTTTATCGCGGCCTACGTACGCCGAATTAAAGAAAAAAGTTCTGAGCAAAAAGAAAGAAAAAAGGAAATAAATAAATAAAAAAATTGCCACTTTACGTTGTGCCATCGGTCGGTGGCGCAACATTACGAGAGCAAGAATCCAGAAAGTTGGTCAATGTGAGTATTAGCGCTCCCCAGTATACCCTCCGGGTTTCTGTTCCCTGAATGAAATTACTAGTGTTCAGACTGCGAAGATACGTGTTGCTCGAATGTACGCGCTCATCAATTTCTGCGCCTATGTGCCTCACGTCTCTTAGCGGCATGAGACAATTAGAAGCCATTTCTTTCTCCGCCGAGCCCAGAAGGCATGAGCCGGTGTTCCGGGCCTGGGCCGACACGCTCTAATGGGCTCCCACTAGAGGAAACGCGATCTACGGATGTCCATCGCCGACGCTGAGAGTGACAAATGAAGAGAGGAGCTCTTAGATTAACATTGCGTTTAGCGAACTATTTCTTGCAGAAGCTCGAGAGGGCGCTAGAATCTATATGGACTGGTGGAGAAAAAAATGCGGATATGAGATTGATACCACCTGATTCGTTACAGACATAGGTAGCAGTACAAGGCAATTAGAGAAGTTTTGAGAAAGCGAGAAAAGATTGAAGATATTTATACAAACAATGCTAGAATGAAAAGCATCTACAGCATACCTGATTAACTGAAGCAGGCTAGGTGACTATTTGTCATCACCCCGTTTCAAAGGGGATGCCAATAAATCATCACCACCGCAACGCGACAATTAATATTCGCTTCCCGAGCGCGGCATGAGTACGTGCTCACACGCGCTCTTCGCTTTCCCACTCCGCTTGACTGGTGCGAAGAGAAGTCTCTCGGGAGCATCAAATTTTTTCACAGTTTTATGGTCGTGCAAGCTCTGCTCGCTGCGGGAATAAAATTGGGGGAGACAAAAAACGAAGCGCCCGGTGCAAAGAACGGGTCACAAGAGCGGTGCAAAACTGGCACAGCGAGTAAGCTGGCTTCGAGGCTGACGTGCCTCCGCCGTACCGGCTCGGTTCGCGTTTCCGCCGACTGTGCAATCAGGGCCGGCGCCGCGCTGCGACACGGCTCAAGCCAAGGATGTTCCTTCCTAATTTGGGGGAAAAGCTCGCGCGCGCTGACTCGCGCTTGCCCGGGAATCATTCGCGCACCGGTCCGCGAGGACTTCATGCGGCAGCACGGGGTGGCCTGTGTTTCTTGCACGTGCGATATGCGACTCTCTATCTCTCTCTCTCTACTTGAAGCGCTCGCTCTCCGAGTTGTCGTCTTTTTGCCCCTCTTTCTCACTCGTTACTGCTTCAGAGCATTCACTCGTAAGGCTCGGCGCGCCAGTCGCACAGTCAGGAAGCCCCACCACCGTCCCTTGCGAAAGAACACTCGCACGCCAAGTTCCAGGCGCGTAAGAAATTGTTGCGCATGAAAACATAATCGTGCGCTTTCGCGCAGTGCATTAAGCTCGTCAGCAATTTTTTCGAAAAAAAAAAATACGGCTGCCGCTACTGTACAGCAGGTGCCGTACGGAAGCGAAAAACCGCTGGTACCGTCAACCCGACACCTGGGGCCGGTTGCACATTAGGCACGCGCGGATGAGCAAGGGAGAGAAGGAGGCAAAAATCAGGGGGTTTATTTCCTCTCCTTCCGTCTGCCTGAAGCGTGCAGATAGCGAGGTAAGTTCCTCTTTCGAACGCTTTTGTTTCGGCTCGCGAATACTGACGCAGGAAGCCCGAGAGAGGCAAGAAGGAGTAATAATAAATAAATAAGACTTTCATGTCGAAGTTTCCATACACCGACGCAAGGGGGAAAGGGAGCCCTTCTTCAACAAACTGATAGCCGGTTTCCCTGAAGGGGCGTCGATCATGCTATTTGCTGCGCCACGGAGAAGCGTCTACAGTAGCAAGAGTCGATAGTACCGTATTTGCACGATTCTACCGCGCCCCCGATTGTAACGCGCAGTTACATTGCCGCCCAAATATATAAATAAGATAACTTGGTGCCGATTCTACCGCGCACATCAAGTAACGAAGCATGAGTCGACGCGCGTTGAAACAACCTTATGGAATATACGAAGGCACAAAGACTCGCACACAGCTGAATCTTAGCGGCTAGTCGCTATCGGAGTCCGATGACACCTCCTTCTTGCTGTCTACCAACCAGAGATGTCATCTTCAGTTCAATCTAATGCATTAGAAAGGCCACGCGTACAGCAAACTGGAAAATGGTGACGCCAAATCAAGGCATGAAGAATAATGTCCGTTCGATGGCACTGAGGCTAGCTACTCTGCATTGAGATTTCTATTTTAGAAAGATTCGGTTTCGTTTTTGATTTTGAGTAGGATTAACTGCGATTGTAGCGCGCATGCAAATTCGAACGCACTTTTTATACGAAAAAGGCGCAGGTTAGAATCGCGCAAATGCGGTACGTTCGAGCGCGCGCGGCGAGCGAGTGGGCAGACCAGTGGGCAGGTGCCCGAAACGGCGAACAAGGACAGGTTAGTTGCACGTCAGGTGTCGGTTTAATACTCTGACGTTGGCCGGTGCCAGCGCGTGCGTACCGGAGCACCGGCGGTGGTGGGAATGCGAACGCGCCGCCGCTGTGCTGATGAGAGGCCAAAGATGCCGACACAAGTGCACGAAGTATGCTGCGCAGAATCACGTTCAAATGCACTTTGAAGAGCACTAATTCTAGTCGTATATACCCCTTAATCACAGTTTCGATGTGTGGAGACGTAAACATTGTTATTGATTCGAGTAATGACGACAAGGAACAAAGTGTGAAGGCAAAGTTGAATGCACGTGCTATTCTTTTCAAACAAAAAGTTTCAATGTTGATTCGGAAATTCATGAACAACGAATATTCTACACAGGATTTCCAAAAGGAGGACAAGAAAGTGCTATGCTCTGACAGGACCTCCTGTAATGAAAAGCCAATGCCATATGTCACTCTGGCAAGCAGAGCAGCTGCAAGCACTCCTGTCTTAATAGAAGTTGCTACAGTTGTCCGTGCCTTACTTTTTGCGCCTAAAACCATTTCGAAAAGCCATGTACCAACTAGCCCGGCAGCAGACATTACTAAAGACGTTACTACGTCTGTCTTGATGTTCGACGTAATGCTCCGCAACAGTGCTGCCGAGACCAGTGATTTTTCTTGTACCTCAAGACCTTTAACCCAATAATAATTGGTGCATGTGCTTGTATCGAATATGTAAGTTATTATGGTGAGTGAGCCGTTTATCTATGACAGCGTACTTACGGGAATAATTACACTTTTTGTGATCATGCCGAGTGGCGAGAGGCGCCTTAAATATTCATGCTAGGGGCAATTTTTGGTTCCGCTGCATCGTGTTTCGATAAAGATATATCAGTGCGAAAGACTGAATAACAGACAATCATAAATTGCGTCTGAGGAGGATACAGCACCGCCATTTCCTCTTCCGAAAGTCATATTCGGATATCAAAGCCCAGCCACAGTATGGAAGAAGTGGTGCGGAATGCCAGCCATTCAATAAATTTACGCAGAAATCCACGCAATGCACAAATATACGCCTATGGAGGCCGTTTGTTTTGTTCTTATGGAAGAAAGCACGTGCGTTGGTGATGTTACCGTTTTAAAAAATTAAATTAAATGCAAGCAAAGAATGTAACAGATTTCTGGATTTGACAGTTGTACCCTACAACCATCTTCACTCCTCTGAACAACAACAACAAAAACGTTTGGTCAGGTACAAATTCACGGTTCGCATATCAGTCTAATCTATCGATCTGGCGCCCACTTGCGCACTCAGGTGCCAAGACACTCGCTTATTACCTCTACGTGTAATAGTGTGTAACTTCGTGTAACGTACCTGTGCAGAGCAGCTTCTCTGCACATATTTGACGCATCTCTGGAAACCAGCCAGTTACGTACAACGTGTCCCCGGGAAAGCTTAGCGGAATTGTACCACGTGTTTCTTTACAAATAACAGCGAGTATGTGCGACGAACCTTTATACATATGCACATCGTTAATTCCACTTCTGACACACACGCTTACTGCACACAGTTATACTATCGTTTTTTGGTTGAGCTCCATCAATACGTTAAGTGAGAGATTCGTACTTTCACCTCTTCAGTGCATTTGTGGGTTATGACACAATTATCCGGTGTCTTGAGACTGAGCAGACTGATAGAAAACCTCAGGCTGTCAAGTTGCGACCGTTTCTACGACCGCTTCTAGTGTGTCGTAATTTTTCAGGTTAAACGTAGTGAACGCGTTCCTTTAGGCAATTCCGTTGATTCAATCCAATTCGAGTGCTCGGAAAGCGCCCTCGTAATGACTCCACGCCAGCCTTGGCAGCGACTCTAAAGCCAGCACGAGCGCTTGAGAAAGCAGTATTTTCAGCATTTCAGTGTGCTTCTGTTCCCACAACGGAATTAGCTTTTGCTTTCCAATGATATGCGAGCATTGGAACCACCGGTGCGAGGTATCGTATATGAAGATGAATATTACAGGTTGACGACCATGGTGCGAACGAGCGTGGTCATCTCTTTATATGCCTGCGCAATGTGTGGTATAGGCTGCCATCCTGCACATGATGCGTTCTTTCCGATTCAAGGATACGGGAAGGATAATGTAAGGCAGCGCCATTCGAATCGGCAGCTAAACCAAAGAAAAGAGTAGCAAAAGTCTGCGTACTGCAACATTAACACATTAAAATGGAGCGATCAGTAGCTGGACACACTACCTATTCAGGTGCAGCGATGGATGGCAACGTGTCAGTGTGGAGAGCAAAGTAGCGTAAGCTAAGGATAATGTAAACACGAACCTATGTACGAGCCGCTCTTGGCGGTCGTGTCACACATCGGCCTCCAGTGGCACCAATTTGACAGGCGTGCACGCGCGCCCTTCTTCGTTTCCACACACTCGCTGTTCTTTGTAGCTTTCGCAACAGTTAGTTCGAAAGCGAGTGAAGATATGATTAATTATCGTAAAGAATTTTCGTCACCCAATCTTATGCGGCAGAAAGGCGAGTAAGTGAGATCGCCAATTAATTATCTTTCTTCCGCGCGCGGCGTTAATTAGAGTGGTCACATGGTTCAATTTCTAGGAAAGCGCTTTTCAGTAAGCTTCTGCGCCACTTTCTTACGAGGAATATATTCTACGCGCTTCTAGCCATCGTCACTTGAAAGATATTTTTTTTTTCATTTCTATTCCGTATCTCTCGTCCATGTGGGCTGTCCGCGGACTATTCTTTCCGAGAGCCACGTTTCAGGTCGCAAGTATCTGGGTCTCCGTGCGAACATCAAAGCCATGGGAGAGATCACGGTTTCGTTCACTTCGCGATTAATTACTGTCAGATTTATAGGTGCCCACTGAACGTGTCCGGTTTTTTTTTTCTTTTTTTGCCGGTAAGGGAGAAACGCACATGTATAGTGACGTTTAATCCGCGGCACTCACAGAGGAAGCGCTTTATTAATCATTGTGAATAGGCTGCAGTATACTTAACACGAGCACAAAATTAACAAAATATTAGCATTTGAAGATAATAACTACGATCGATAGTGCTCTCAATACCTGCGATCAATGGTCTGCGTATTGATCGCATGCACCGAGAAATGCCGTGTAGGAGCCTTCTTCAGGCGTCCTCACGGCTTCCTCCATCGAGTTTTCATTTTACGATTATCACGAAAGAAATCCGGCATCACCGCCTAGGAGAGTTTCCTAACAGGCGTTTCGCCATCATAGGAACGCCAGGATATGGGTGTTTCGATGGTGGTTTGGCTTGTCTTGAATGTAGTCTGGCCAAAAACTTTGTCATCGTGGTGCAAACAAAGCTTTCGTAAAGTGAAATTTTCATAAAAAAGTATCTCTTCAGCCGTAATCAGTCTTTCATTAATGTTTACCAGCGTGTATTACAAATAAAGTAAGCGAAGAAATAAACACACAGCGCTTGAAGCTTCAAGCTAACGCCTACTGAGCGCTGGCTTTGGCGCCTTTGCTCCAACTTCAGCGGCCCGCCAGTTAGTTCACATTTTATGTAGCTGTACAACCCTGAACGAGCGCTAAGGTTTAGTAAAAAAAGCGTCCTTCCATAACAATAAAAAAAAACGAATTTTACAAGCTCTTTCAGTAGATGCCCAACCACTGTTACAGACGGAACGCTGCTCGTCCTGGAGGCGTCCTGATTCTCCGTGACGGTTGTCAAACCGAAGCCCCCACTTCACGACATTCTATATATTTATATATTTACTTATTTTCGATATTTTTTTTAATATTCTGATGCAACTGAGGCTAAAACTGCTGAAGTGCCAACCGAAATGGCCGCTTAATTAACAAGTGCCGAACCGCAAGTGCACCATCACGACACGACGCAAACGGCGACAAAGTGGACGTCAATGACTGGCTGTTTACCTTTCACGCCGCTCATGACGGTAATGAGACGAGCCTCGCTGAAGTATTGCCACGGACGAGTGTTGCCGTTGGACTTCTAATATGGCACGTACCCACTACGGGGGTTGATCCCAAGAGTCGAGACGATAGGAATAAACGAAATAACTAAAAAAAGCTACAAAAATATTAAATACTAATATAGAAAAGGCATACTTGAACAGACATTAAGTAGTGAGCCCGGATGAAATTAAAACTGAAATACCAGACCGGACACAATTTCAACATATTTAGCAGAAAGAGAAGCATCATTAGACTAGTTGTTCGGCCTGGTTCAATATCTTGCGAATGGGAGCGCATTGGACGAATCGGATCATAGCGACTACAGATGAAACCTAACAGTGAGAGGAAAACAAAATTAATGCAGTAAATAGTTTGCGTATTCCAGGAACGTAAATGCAACATCAAAAGCAACCCTGTGGCCAAAACATAGAGCCGAGGCTCCAAAGGAAAGCAAAACCGGAAAACATAGACCCAATCCAAACTGACGAAGCGGAGCTTGAAAAAGCTCAACTATGTAAGCATAGATTTAGCGGTGCGATACACCAATGCAACCTTGTAAGCGACTTCAAGGGGAGTACGGTAGCGCGATACAAAGACGGGACAAAAGAAGACACAAAGGGACACACACAGCGCTGTCTTCTTTTGTCCCGTCTTTGAATCGCACTACCGTACTCCCTTTGAAGATGCATTACCAACAAGCCCACATTGCAACCCCTGTAAGCGAGATCTTGCATTGCGTTGAGTGACACCGCTGACTTTTCCAGGAGAGACGGAGATGATAAAAGTCTGACGCGGGTGTCAATCATGATTTTATAGAGCAACAATGCGTAGAAAATTTATTGATGTGTGTCAATGGTGGTAGAACAGAACTGATACAGGATCATTGACATACGCTGGCTCTAACAACTCAGTCATTTAAGCATGACCCGCAGTGGCTCTGTGCTCATAGCAACATAATGGTATTTGAACATGTACTCCCCAACGTATAGATAAGGCCACACCTCTCTAGAGCGACCGAGCGATTGGATGGATGGATAGATAGATGGATGTTATGAGCGTCCCCTTTGGAACGGGGCGGTGGGTTGCGCCACCAAGCTCTTGCTATTTTACTGCCTAATGTCCTACCTAGGTTAAAAAAGAGAAAAATACACTATGAACTCCCACAGCCAAATTTTCTGAGCCCCTATTGCGAACTTTGCTTTCGTACGTCTCCGTTTTTTGTCGTTGTCCTACTTCCACCAATCTTCCAATCGCCTCTTACTAATCTCGTTTGAGCTGCGCCAGCGACGCCTGGCGGTGGCTTCTGGCTTTGGGACCTGTAGGCGAAGGGCGCCAAGAGCACGCACCTTCATGCGTGCGCGGCGGACTTCTCGAGGCACAGGCCTGGGTGCGGCGCTGCACGCAGGCGCCAGAGCTCGCTCTGGACAAGTGGGGCCATGTCTGTGCACTTAAGTGCTACGAGGTTTCATCTTGATGAGCCAAGTAGTTCGCAGACCGGCGAACGTTTCGGTATCCTGGCGAGTGTTGGGGAGAATTCAAGTAGCCCTATAGTTGCATAATCTGCTGTGTCACAACCGAAAAACTTACCGTACCATATTTCCCATAAAACACACTCTATTCTCAAGAAATATCATTTTAATACGCTGAATAGTTCTGAAACCGATGCAGTTTTGAATGCCCCATAGCGTTCTAATCGCTATGAACAGAATTTAAGTCCCACGTGATTCGCCCACGCTTGTTCAACTTTGCCTACACACTGCTCCTGACGTGCCCAACATCTCCTCGAAATTTCATCGCGCTATCTGTTCTCTCAATAAATTTTTATCGACATTTGGAGCGGACATTCTTCACCACCATCTGCAGTCTCAATAGCATGTTCTCTTTAAACGTTACTTATAGGACTAAGCAAGAATGATCCAGAACACAAAATCATTCCCACAAGTGTCGCCCGCATAAATCAATTCTGAAGCTCCAGGACACACCATGACGGGAATGAAAAACAATGACAAAAATCCTTTGGCCTGAGAACGAAAATGAAGATTTCACATATTTACACATAGCCACAACGGGGTTTAATGAAGAATCGGGCTCTTGAAGGATCAGAAAAAGAGTGAGAAAACTGTAGTAATGTAATAATAAGGTCGTTATAACTTTTTCCATAAATATTTTTAAGAATATAGGAAAAATAACAACCCCGTGTTGTTTCGTAGACAGTCTACTATAGAAAAAAAGAGAAGGTAATCAAAGCTGGAAAAGTATAAGCTCAAGAAAACTCAAGGGGAAACAAATAAACCAGGGTGACCTTAATATGATTGAAATGAAACTCATAATTTGCATGACAATTTCAAATAAAGAAAAATTACAGCGACAGGGACGATTAACTGTATCTGCCATCTCTCACACTTCTTTTTCGTTTTGCTGAGCAACGGGCACAAAACAAAAATAAAGAACTGATTGATTGATTGATTGATTGATTGATTGATTGATTGATTGATTGATTGATTGACTGATTGATTTCGGGATTTCAGTAGTGAAGTTACACCTGAGTTGCGGGCGACATCATAGTGGACGGCTTCAAACTCATTTCGACGAGTTTGAAGCTCCATTAACGTGCACCAAAGTGTCAGTACGCGGCCGCGCCTCGAATCCAGCTCGCTATGTACTGCTTGCTTACAGCTTCAGAATGGGATAGCCGCTGAACACGCACGGCCGGCGTGTCCCACCTCGAGAATCGAAGCCCCATGCGGCCGAGGTTCCTGCATTCAATTAGCATAACCGAAGAAGGTGCCGAGCGCAGCGGACGCACAACGTGACGACGGGCTCACGCTACAAGATTACCAAGTCAACTGTTCAGGCGCTCTTCATCTTGGCGACGTTCGGTGGTGGAGACGACACGTCGTGTATGCGTCACCAGCACATTGAGCTGGCGTTCTTTGGCCGCCGTCGCTTGACGGGGTTTTGTTCATTTTTTTTTGTTAACAAAAAAAAATTGTCCAATAGCTATAGCGGACGTGAGAGGAAACGAAACACGGAAGATAACGACGCCACGATATATCTCTGCCCTATCACTTACAGCTCTTCCTCGCGTCCAGCCTCTATCCGATTCGTAGGCCTCTTGGTCCAAAGTGGAGCCTTCACTTCAAAACTGCGACGGGTCGTTAACGTGTTTTCTCTGGTGTTGTCGATGGAGAACAATGTTCGCGCTTCATTCGCATACATTCATCATGCTGAACTGCCCACATAGTGCACACGCCTTGCTCTGTACAGCCGCTCGTCCAGCCAGTGCGCAACGCTTTGTGACGTTTTTTATCCCATTACTCTCTATATATGTATTTGCACCCTTACTATGCGAGTCCCAGACACATCAGGAGTTCACGTGTCCACGGCCGGCTGAGTAATTCCGCTTACTTACGCCGAAAAAAAAATGTATCCAGCTCAGGAAAATATCGTCAGTTAATAGGCGACGCGAACATCGGCGTTTGCCTCGGCTATGTCCGATTAGTTGTACCCCATTGTCTCGCCCCAACGTGACCGCCCCTCGTCCACTCTCTATCCATACTGTCGGTTAAAGAAAAATATATAATTGCGCCGTGCTAATGAATGAAAATAAATTCCGCTGCTTTGCTGTTTCTTTCCTCGAACAAGTATGAATCCTATCATGAATGGTATGCGAGCGTTTCTGTTTTTCAGCCGTTCAGTGGCTGCTCGAATAAAACACTTTCTCTACGACAAGAATGTCTCGGCGGAGCAACGATTTATCCTCTTTCTTCTTTTTTTCCTCCTTTCTGTTCGTCCAGCCCCGACGCAAAGGACGCATGTGGCAACGCGTGCTCGCCGGGAAGAATTTCCAATTAGGGAGACAGAAAGCTCGCTCCATCCGTCTTAACTTGGAGCGCCCTGATTCAACGTTAATTGGAGGAGCAGGCAGGATTGCATAAAACATGCATACGGTGAACGCCTCTGTCCCGACGCTAGCGCGACAGCATCCATTTCTTCGAGCCTGGAATTCGCGGATAGATTGAATAAAACTATTCCACCGCTTAACTTTCTTGTATGGAAACAAAGGAATTAAAAGGCGCTCAACGGGAGGACCGAAGATAACTTTTTTATGACTGCGCCCGGACGGCTAACCCTTTCTTTTTTCCTAACTCCGAGCTGATACGAAAGCGCTGTTCACCCGCAACTTGCACATCTCGCGCTTCTCCATCTTATTGCTGCGTCACTGTTTGCGTCATATTTTCTCGCTCCCCTCTCCGCGTATCTCCTCCCTGCTTAACAATTACAATGGACGTGCTCGTTTGTTACCAGGCCGGCAAGGGCGCGGGAATGTTTGCACATGGCGCGAAGTTTCATTTTGGCTCGCCCCGTGATTACAAATGTTGGTCTTTCTGTCCTGTATAGAGAATAACGTCCCTGCTGTTCGTTTAGCTCGCGTTTCTTTTTATTTTATTTTTATATTTTCGGCGCACTCATTTCCACTGCGCAGCATCGCGCTGAACAGTTCATATAGCGCATTGCGCCGGGCGCCAGAACTGCTCCCTGTTTAAAGAAGAAAAAAGAAAAGCGATGTTTTACCGATAAAAAATTATGCACGTTATATTGTTGTGGCGTGTGGTTAGCGAATAGTAACAACCTAAGTGTAATTTCTGTCTAAATAAACGGCGAGGTGTACGCGTGAGAGAAAGAGCAGAATTTGTTTGAGGAAAAGCAGAGAGGTCGGCCTGCCGTAATAGTCGCCTAGCGTGCGACTCTGCTCAGAGGGAAAGGTGAGAGCATATGCAATGACATGCGAGGATAATGACAACGCAAAAAGGGGCGAAAACGCAGGCGTAAAGTTCTTGGTATAAGAAAACGGGGGTGTAACGATAATGCTTATACAGGATGCCTCAGCTGACTTGTGTGAAGCCTTAAGAAAATCCTTAAAATGCAACAAACTTAGGCCCAAACAACGAAACGTTCCTTTCCTTCGAGCGCTTCCTAACCTTACGTGAGGCCTCCTTACAGCGAAGGACCGATGGAGGAAGCAAGCGTACTCTGAAAGCTCCCTTCACCCGTCCTCACGTAAGGAGCGGTTGCCGCATGCCTGGGTTCGAGATTATCTCTTAAAAGCTTTACGCGAACACCATTATTCAATAAGAAAATGTTGTATCGTCGCACAATGTTTAAATTGAAGAGCTAATATAGAGAAGCGTGGACGCTTTCTTCTAGTTTTGTTTACTAAAGTTTAAAAAAGTAGCGCATTACAGTGCAAAACTAGATGTGCTCCATCAACGCTGGCACGCCGGCGTCGTGCAACGCCTAGCAACGCCTAGCAACGCTTTCATGCCGCACGCGTGACTGAAACGAACATGCCTGGCAAGACGTACCGTGCTCGCGCTTCTCCGCAGGTGGGCGACAGTGCGCATGCGCAAGCGAATGCCACGTGGTTAAGCAGTGAGGTGAAGCGCTCGTTCGGGGCCAGGAGCGGCGTAAGGACGCATGAAGGTAGCTTTGGAGCTACCTTATGCTGAGGAAGCACCAAGGAAGCCTTCACCGAGGGCCCCTCAGTAAGGAAGCTTTCAGAGTGACATAAGGCAGCCTCACCGCAATGAAGGCTTCCTTACTGAGGTAAGGAAGATTTCATTGTTTGGCCCTTAGTATTGTTCACTGTCCTATTGAGCAACTCAAAGTATCATGTGCTATGAGCTGAGATAATTAATTACCAATAATTATTTGCCAATTTCTAAAATACAAAATTTCGACGCAAAATTTACGGTGGAGAACTTGTTTGAAAATGCACCACGTAACCAGGCGCTCGTGCGCAGCGACATTAGTGCCCTCAAACAGGCTACCTACGACTAATCGATGCTTCAAGCATACCGACCGCATAATGAAGCCTTCAGCAACAGAGATGGATCGAAGAATACGGTCTTGGCTTTCACTTTCGACGAAATATTTTGCCGGTTGAAGTAATATGGAGCAATTGAATCCATGGGATATACAATAAAGAGCGCATGCCGACTCTTGAAACCTTATCAGCGTTCTTGCGGTTCACCGATTGCGCAAAAGGCGATGAGGTTTTGGCGGGGTGTGGTGAAGCATCGGAGCCGACGGCTGTGGCAATCGCATCTCATTTTTGCTTGCGGCCTGTTTTTGCGCTCGCTCTTAATTGATCGTTCGTTGGAAGCATGTTTGAGGACGCTAATGTCGCTGCATGCAAGCATCCAGTCACGTGGTACTTCTTCAAATCTAGCGTGCATTCTTTATAGCCCGGAAAAATTAAAACCGATCTTCATGAAAAATAATTCTTTATAAATTTTTTTCCGCTACAAGCTCTACAACTTATACATCGAAGATTTCGTGTTTAAAGCAATACATGGAAAACTAGGATAATGAATTACTGTTAAATAACGAGTTAAGCTCAACGTAAGAGATACTCTGTGTTACTCAAGAGGACAGTGAACGATGCTAAGTTATTTGCATCCTCGTACCATACAGGGGAATTTTATAGGTTTGGCACAAGTTAGCTGGAGTACCCTGTATATAGCTAACAACGATTGGCGCCGAGCACGAGCATTCACAGACCTACAGCCCAAAGCTCGAAGTGCCCGAACCTTGAAATGCCCTGCATCAACGGCAGTTGCGCTTCGTCGCTGACGTTTCACAGCCGAGGCGACCACATTTCGGCGGGGCACAATGCAAAATACGCTCGCGTGCCAAGCATTAGGTGCAGGTAAAAGAAGCTCTGATGATCAAAGTTGATTTAGAACCCTTGAATTACTCATAGCCCACGCATCGCTTTCGTCAGCAGCGATCAGAACTACCGACGTGCTCGATTTCGGTCTCCAATGTTATTGCGAAAAGTTTCACGAAACGCGTGATTTAGAGCTGTTTTTGTCTCACATGCATGAAAGTACATGAATTTCGGGCAGGTTACTGTGCGTTCAATACAGTGCTTACGACAGTTGCCACGTCTGTTTTGCAAGCAGTAAACTGAACGCCCAGTAATCTGAATGGTCAAAATCCCGATACTTTCAGGCGCATACGAGACAACGCTAAATTATGCGGGTGGGCCCAGTAGTGATCTTAAAGCAGTAGATTCGGCTAATAATTAATATGAACTATAACCTATAGTTATATCCAACAGAATTGGTGCCCTCAAACGTCCGGTATAATCGTACACTACCATACGACACGATGCAGTGGTTGAGACGATACATATTCTATAGCATGGGATATGTCATACGCTTTCATAACGACGACAATTGTTGGCGCCCAATCAGACTTGGGCATCCACTTAATTGATTCCCGCATGTGAGCACTGTTAGTGTAAGGCAGTTGGAGCCGTCGCGAACGAAGATTAGCGTTCACCACACTTTAGAAGGTAAACGGAGGAGTTATTTCTCTGACTGAAATTTCAAAAGCAAAGTTTTTCTTAAATTTCTTCTAGACGTCGCTAAATATGCACATGGAGAGAGGAAAGAACGTAAATTGCTCAGCATATTGCAGATAATGAAAGAAGACGATTGTAGAATGTCCCGGCACAAGTACCATGCGACTTCACAGTTTTGCTGAGTTTGTAACGGGTATAACAGGCGCACCTGCCTCCCCCCCCCCCTACCCCTCTTTCTTTTTTTCGTGCTACTTCATCATCTCTCTGCAAACACGAAACAAGAAGGGGGGGGAGAGGGAAGGATTGGGGAGGGGGAGACGGTTTTGCAAACCGAATGCTGTGCTTCTATTTCTTCCGCCAAAAATGAAGACTCCACCCTTTTTCGCGCTCAAACAGGACAAATATATCTTCTTCTCGTCCCGTAATTGAATTGGAACTCGAGCGCCACGGTCGATGAGCGAAGCTTCGAGCGGGCGAACGCAGCACAAAAAGCTTCAATACCCAGACGATGGCGCGCTGCTGTGGGACGGGCTTCTCAAATTCGGCGAGCTCTATTCCACGGCGTCATTCGGCGCGCTCGGTGCTCCGCTTGCACTGAACAGCGTCGAAAGCCCCTTTCATGTTGATCTCAAGGGCCTTTGCACGTGCTCACGTATCAGGGAAGAACGGATGCGCTTCAGGAGAGCGTCTCCTTCGTGCCGTTCTTGCAGTTCGGCTTTTGAGTATACAGTGTATGACGCAGGTGACGCATACAGAACCCTTTCAGCCTGATAGCATTGCATGTTGAGCAGACGAGCGTCTTATAGCGCACTTGATGATACACTCGCATTCAGCGACCGTACAGGGCGGGCCAGGGTGGACCCCAAGTAGTAGGATTCTAGGCTTACGCTGAATTTTCGTGTCAGCTTAACTTCGTAATATCCATGTTATGTAGTCATGCGGTATGCCGTGTAACTATAACTCTCTCGTCTGAAAAACTCTGCTGTCACGGACAACTTCAAGTACCTTGATTTATTTATGGAACTGTGCTGGTCTGCATACATGTCTGTGTGCTGCTGTACACAATTTTCTGCGGCTTCCTGAATTCATGCGCAGAACACCGTGAGTGCTTGTGCTCTACTGACTGTGTTCAGAGTTCTGCGGTGCTTTCTGTGACTTAATTTTCTTTACCATGTGACGAGAAGCAGCCGGTGCCATCTAAAGGCGCCAACCTATGTTATGATAAGGTGTTATTTAAAAATATATATATCTTGGTCACAGTTGGCGGAAACGCGGAAGCTTCTGGCTTCGAACACTGGCAGCGCATCCTAAAGTCCATGGCGCCGAGAATGTCGTACCGATGCGCTAGGCATGGGCCACAGAGTTCCCTACAAAAATTACTAAAGAAAACTCTGCGCTGCAATCATTCAGGAAACCTGGTGGGAATCGTGGTTACTACTTGAATTTGGTTAATCTTCGTGCTTTTGGCTTTAAACGATATCGTGGCGTTAGTTATTGCTCTTTATAGTTCTAAAACTTCCAAGCACTCATAGCCCTCTAGCCACAGCGAGGTAATTAGTCAATGCGCGCATCTGTAATCATCGCGAATTCTTGCACTTATAACACAATATCTTGTTGAAAATAATCAGTTTTGCAAAGTCGAAAGTTGTTTGAAGACGAAGTTCAGATGAATCAGTTGACTGCCGATCGTTTCCATGCCGGTTGAACCACCGTGCTTGCGGCTGCCGTAGATACTGCTGCGCCAGAATTCCATTTAGTAACATTTGTAGAAAATTTTCGGGCACGAATTAACCACAATACTTGGTAATAAATAGCTCCCACGTTGGGGTCCGAAAGAGAGTAATTTCGATTAATCACCTTCCAGAAAGAAGAAAGAAAGGGAAACACGTCTACTGTGACAAATCTTATGTGTCGGATTGCACTCTACGGTAAATAAAGAGGGAGGAAAATTTATCTTCTGCGCCGTAGTCGTTGCGAAGCATAACGTAGCACGTAATAAAATAAAAAATAAAAATAAAATGACAGCGCAGAAAAACGTGGACTAAAATCTTATTTTGTTGTAGCGCAAGCTGAACGATAAGGACAACAGAAAGGCACATCTGGCACATACAGCGCTAACTTTCAACAATAGATTTATTTCCAGTTCTTGTCGCTATATATATACCCCCAAAATGTCATACAACACGTGTGAAATCTTGGTAAACACACAAAAAATACAGGCAACCACATGCAAGCACTTTTTTGCCTCACATATTCACAGACAACTACACGTTCAACGTGAACAAAGATAATCGAGCTCTTTTCGGGATAATGAAATGGAAAGTTTACTGACGCATGTGTCACCAAATCTTGATATGTGTCTAGCTTCTATTATCAAGCGCGTCATCTCATATCTGCTTCTACTCATAATGACTGTTTCTTTAAATCTGGGTTTGCATTCCAGAGTTAACTAACTTAGGTTCACATTTGTATATATAGCGTCGAAATTATTCTATTCAACATTCAGTAGTTGCGCGACCTTCAGTGACCGGCCCTACTGTGTGTGATATGTACTGTGTTCTACTTCAGTCTTTAGATTTGTCCTGTTGCTCTTCCTTTCCTTTTTCCTCCCCTCCTTCCTATCTTCCATTTCTGTGCTGCTGTCACCTCCCTTCTGAAGAGTAGGCAGGCGTTGTGCCCCTTCCGGTGGCAGTTGCCAGCCTGCTCTTCGCTTTCCCTTTCCTGTTAATTGTATATATGTGTTCACAACAAATAATAATAATAATAATTGCATTTGCATCTCTGGCAATGGCTGGCAAGAAAGCCGTCGGCAGCCACGTTGCTTACTTCGTTATTCTGTTCTCGTAGCCGGTCATTTATGCATCTACCTGTTTGACCAATGTAGGATCGTCCACACCCGAGAGAAATGCGCTATACCACACCCGCGATGCAATCAATGAATTTATTTTTATTTTCCTTTTCGCATGTGGTACGTGTGATTCTTTCTGGCCTTGGGTTTCTACACAGGCTGACCAATTTATTAGGTGCCGAAAATACAACGTTCACGCCACTCCTTCCAGCAATATTCTTTAATCTATGGGAGAGCCCGTGCATGTCGGGGATGGCAGCAACCTTTCTTTTGTTTATGTCAGTGCTTTTTAAGAGATATAGGAGTTCCTACAAGTGCATCAGATACAAACGCTTTTCACCGCGCACCCGTGGGCGCCGTCATGTTTGATCACATGATGGCGCATCCATTGCTTGCCATCAGCCGGCCTCCGCGACCTGCGTTTACAACGCACGACGCCAGTGCGGCGCAGTATAAGCGGCTGTTTCGGCGTTTGTCACCGGCAATCATTGCGTGAGGGCACGGAATGTTGGCCAAAGCTTGAGAACGCATCTAACTGTCACATATCCATCTTTCCGAGGTCAATACGTCTTGTGCAAATGCTACGAGCATTGCCGTATACGGTTCGCTTAGAAGGTATGGTTACAGCTTGTTTTCCTATGTACAATGGTACGTACTTCCAGTCCTTGTATTAAATCAAGATAACGGTCTTTCACTGACCACTTCTTTTTTCTTTATTTATTGTCAAAGGTTTGGGGGGGGGGGGGGGCAAGGTTGTTATATTTTTGGTTCAGTAACCATTTTTTGGTACGATGCCATTACGTTAATTATTTTCTACGCAATCACTCCCGAACGTGTCCCTTGTGCTAGATTTCTTTATGCAACGCTCCGAGCTTAAAACATCCATATTTTGAAGTTTTCTAGCAGCTTACAGAAAAGACGCAATATCGTTCGTCGCTCGTTCACATTGTGCCTCGTGACTAAGTACTTACCCCCGTATGCAGAAATGCAACTTAAGTCGAAGCACATGCTTGACTTGATTTAGATGACGCCTGGCGTTAACGTGCCCAAAGACGCTCACTGCGTTTCCTTCGGCGCGTTCCCGATAGGCGTCACTCAGATCAAGTCAAGCATGGGCTTCAACTTAAGTTGCATTTCTGCATACGGGGGTTAGCCTCAAACATTATTACTTAATGTATGTGCACGACTCATTGGTCAGCATACTCTCTAACGAGTGACTGTGAGTCTCAGTGAGCTTCAGTGAATTGGGTTGGATGTTAGTGGAGAGGAGAAAAATATCATTTACAAGCGCGAGCGAGTGCCTATTAAATCTGTGGTGCTATTTAGCCAACATATTTTTCGGGGGACATTGACTTTAATCAACAGTATTCGCAACATTGTTCCACTACAGCAACATCTTGGTTTGAGTTAAATGACGATTCGACATTTCATTCCGTGATTGTGGCGCATAGAAACAAGGACGAAAAAAAAACCTGGGAGGACATAGCTGCACAAAAGCAGAGTTAGCAGACCCCGTTAACTACATCTTTATACGAAGCTTCTCCATTGTGAACACGAAACACTGCAAGCTGATCAGCTTTCGGTACAGAGATCCACGTGAGAATGCTGTATACTCGTCAATCCCCTAATCATGAAACAGCCTCACTCATACACGTAGAACATATTTAGCCGTTTTTTTTTCTTTTCTTTATATGTGGGATTCATCGTCCTTAACCTGCACAGCGGGTTATGAAGGCCTCGGTAGTCCTGGTGGTCCGGATTGATTTCGACAATCTGGTACACTTTAACGGGCGCCTAAATCTAAGTACAGGAGCATTTTTTTTCATCCCACTAATCTCAGAACCGCTACCGGGGATCGAACCACCGCGGAGCCTACGCGGCACGTCTTGAGGCAACAAATGGCTAGGCGCAGCGCAAGCGCCATCTGTTTACAGTGAGCGAACTAGCTGGTGAAAATGTTCTATAGAAAATAGAACAAAATGACAGCTGTTGCTCACCTAATTCTCTCCCTCTCTGTTGCCCCCTACCTCTAACGGCATCGTGTACGCCTGTATTGCGAATTACAATGAGTGCGGCCCATCAGTTAGTCATACTCGCAAGTAATGCTCCAACAGCAAATTTGGCACTAAAATATGCAAAACTTCGAAGTTTCCTTTTTGTTTTTTGCTTTATTGATTTCTGCTTACAGAAAAAAAAATTAATGGATGAGGTTGAGGAAAAAGCGGCACAGACGCGGCTTGGAACCCTCGAATCCCTTTGTTACTTCTGGCTACGTGGCGTCACGAAGGCTACACGTTGTACAAAACACAGTTGCAGAAGAAGCGATGGAAATGATTCAGTATTGAAATAAGTACAGAAAATATTTTGCTTAGGCAATGCATCGTTGCCGCAAGAAATATTGCAAAAATGAACACGTGAACTTCACAACATACGCTAATATGTAGAAAGGGCTAAAGAAGGGAGAGTGTCAAAGAAGTGAATTCTGATAGTGTTAGGGCGTGCACATTAGAGCCTGCTATTTCGTGCAAATTCAGTAGCCTTGGCAGGCAAATACTTAACAGCCATAGTTGGTTATAAAACACGATATCTTCAATACTTTTGGTATACGTGTGCTATAGTAGGATAAGTTTTCCGATAAGTTCGCGAGTTTTACGAGAATTGTTACGTTTGACACTAAAATATTATACACGTAAAAGTCTGCGCTGATACATGGTACGGGCTTTAGGTGTGCGATATGTCTTAAACAGGTTTTCAGTATGGGCCACCTAGAATACATTAACGACTAGGCATATTATTTTCTTTAGTATTTGTAATAATTTATTCAAGTTTCATTGAGTCACGGTACCTCATACAACTTGTCCATAATTAATGTGGAACACAACAGAATATTTTTTCACGTTATTTAAGTAACTTTCCGAACAAAATAGAATTTGCGTCTGTTATTGAGATAAGATTTCAGTAGTTCCAATGAAAGGTCTCTAATTTCATATTTGTATAATTTGTAGATTAAATACTGTGATTTATTTGGTCAAACGCCTGTACAAAGTAGACGAATATGCCTATTGTTAATAGCTTATGTTTGAAGCTCTGCACGACATAACTTTTTGGATCAATAAGGGGTCATTCAGTGAATCTGTTTTTACGAAAACCATTTTGAGCATTCATAATTATGTTATATTTATTATAACATGAAGAAGCTTGTTTTAAATTACTCTTTCTGCACGTTTAGAAAGTATAAGGAAGATTGATATCGGGCGATAATTTCTAATACCTAACTTATCCCCCTTTTCATATGGCACTGTTAGCTTAGCTACCTTCATTTTCTCTGGGGATATGCCGGTAGAAAAACACAAATTGTAAATGTAAGCCGGAACAGGAGCTGTGTTATGTATAGCAAGTTTTACAGTTTGTATCTGTATACCGCCAGTCTCGCAGATACGAGAATTTTTTAGTCCTATATATGCTGAACATACATCCATTGATCAGATTGCCTGAAAAGAGATTGTGTTTTATTTGGTGGATCACAAACGTTATACAGCCGCGTGCACAAAATAATCATTAAATGCGTTCACTAGATCTTACCCTACCAATAAATGACCGTTAAAACTATCTTTCTTTTTAACTGAATCATTCTTTTGCTTTCTGTACGTAAGAATATTTAGTCTGTTCCATAGTTCTTTCTTTTGTCATTCATGCATGATGAAAATACCTGCAAATAGTAAGCATCCCGTGTTTTCCGTAATTCCTCGGCCAGCTTGTTACGAAATATTTGAAATGCTTTCATATACAGAGATTCACGAGTTTAGTCAATTTTGTATATTATTTGTTACGCTTCTTAATTTTTTGAAAAGAACTTTCGTTTACCAAGAGCTCTCAGATGAAGGTAGCGCGCGGGTTGAGAATGGCAGCTTAGATCTGCTACGTTTTCTTTCCTTGTGCGTGTGTGTGCTCTGGGGCATAACGCTGTGCTGTCGAATGTCACGAGCACTGCTGGAGCCATGATCGAAGCGAAGGTTAGGCTTGTGCACGCGCGCACACAATACACACGGGCACTGCCATATACACTGCCGCACTCGCGCGCTCGCAGAATGCGGGCAGGAGGTTCTCGTACGCGGTTTTAGCTCGGAACATGCACACCCCCTCATAGGAGACTCGGCTTCAAAGTATTCATTCGCATGGCCATCGAGAAGAATGACGGCAAAAGCCAGCTTCGTTCCAGAAAAGGACAAACAAAAGCTGCTGGCAGGGGAGCAACGTTCGACCGCGGGTGCAACGTTGCGGCGCGCCTCTGCGTCGACGCCGCGCGGGGCGGCGCGCGCTCTGCCGGCCTCGCGCGCCGTGGACGTTGCGCCGGCGGGTGCACGCCTCCGGTCACGCGGCTCGTCGATCACGCGCATTCTGCTCGGCCCGTCGTCGTCGTCTCCTTTCTCTGCGCAAAGTAAACATCGGCGGCGGCGGCCTAACCACCGATGAAGAAGCGCGAAGGCACAGCCACGACGCGTCCTCGCGCCAAACGGTGTCGTAGCTTGACACTTCCTTCGGAGACGAGCCAGCGGAGGTACGCTCTCTTTTGTCCTTACGCTGACGAAGTGAAGATGGAAAGAGACGCAGCTGAAGAGAGAAAGGAAGAAACGCCTCCTCTGTCCACTTTACTCGAAAGCAGGTGTCCGTGTATCCGAGCGACGCCTATACGAAGAACACAAAACGAATCTCCGGCATCGGCGGCACGAAGTTAGATCTGACAGGTCTCTATATCGGAGGACAGCTCTTTCCGTTTTCGAGCTTCGCGGAGGAGGTCGCCCGAGGCTGTTCGGCATGAATGGCTGCGACATTTTTTTTGAATTTTATTTTGGGTGGGGGGGTGAATATAAAACGACCCCCTTCCGTCGCCTTTTGTGCCGCCACAGGCGACGGATAGTTCCGACGTGGCTCCTTTACAGCTATTCCGTATAAGTCATGATGAAAGCATAAAAGTCAAAGACACCACGCAGAACATATACCGCATAGAATAGAAGACGTACCTTTAAGGAAGGCGTGTGGTATGGAGGGGAAAAAATGCTGATGCGGTGAAGCCTTTAGAAGCCTGTTTTTCGTTTTGCTGCTGCTACTGCTTCTGTTGCTGATATCGATTTGCTCGAGATTTCTGTCTCGCTTTTTTGTTGTTCGGTAAAATCAGAGATACGATGCAGGGACATACGAGCAACCATTTGCAGAAAACCGAAGGATAGTTTCTCGAATCACATATACTGGCTTTCTTTCAAGATATACATTTCATATGCCCCAGCAATGTTGCGGAAGTATTCCACCTTCTTCCATCCGGCCCCCCATCGAAATGGAATCCGTAACTGAACGAGGAAAGAACGCAGCCGCTATGCTGAGAATCCGTGGCCTCCCTTCCTCCTTATTCTATACACGCGTACATGCGCCTCCGCGTTGCACTCTGTAACCACAGTCAGGTTCAAGTGGCCATGTCACCGCAATGGCGCTTGCGCCGCGGCACTTCGAGGTTGGAATTCATGGCAAATTTTATCTTTGCCACGTAGTCCGTTTTTATGCAAGTTTCCTCGTGCACAATTATGCACAAAGAGCAGCACACATAATTAAGAGAAAGAAAGTTGGAAGGAGATTCAACATAGTGTTGGATTCGATGAAAGACAAAGTCTTCCTGAGCGAGCTGGGGGTGCGAATGGGGTGTATGAACCATATAGTTTATTCTGAGAGGCCCGCAGCGTCTCAAACTGCAACGTTCCCCTTACCACCGGTACCATCGCACGGCGATACCATGCGGTGATACTGCACGGTGATACAACCGGTACCAGCCGGAGATATTGTACCGCGCAGTGGTACCACCAATACCAATAACACTGGTACCACCGGTACCAGATTTATCATTGGGGTTGGCGCAACCATTTTAGGCTTCACTATCTCCGGGATCGGCCACGAAAGAGGCTAGACATACTCGATACGTAAAGTGGGGATAAATCGCCAAAAAGGCATTTGTCTTTATTAAGTTGCTCATTTATAGCTAGGTTCCAGCTAACACCAGAGTCCATAAAGAAAGCATTGAAGGACTCCTGTGACACGCAATTCTATTGTTATTTTTTTACAGAATTTACCTTAACGTTTTCTGCATGCAAAAGAACAATTTCATTCATTTACCAATACGGACATATATATATATATATATATATATATATATATATATATATATATATATATATATATATATATCAAGATAGGCGATATAAAATATTGATAGTTTGTACGGTCCGTAACGTGCATCGACATTTTGTTGCGCACTGCTTTAAGAGCTGTATGGAGACCAAAGGAGCAAGTAAAAAAAGAACTGTAAAACAAAATCTTTGGTCCGCGCAAGATTCGATCATGAAAGCTAGTATATATACCTGACATTATTTATTTGCCTACTAAAGCAAAGTCTACTTCGTTGTTTATTTGGTCTCTGTTGCTAATATTACCATATTTCATGTCCGCAGGGAATCCAGGTGCTTGCGGCCGAGATGCGAAATGTATAACTTCGCGAATGCTGGAAATGACAAATATCCCGCGATCCTCGAATTCCTCTGCAAACGTACAGTTCTAGTTTCACTCCATCTCTCGACTCGAACTGAGGCCATAGAGAACGTCCAGTATTACAGTATCAGTAAAATACTACAAACACTCGAACAAACAACCAGAAAAAAAAAGGCATTTCCTAATGTTACGTGGGGTGCAACTGCCCACTTACCCTGAATGTAGCCATCTCAACAGTGCCAAACCGAATGACGCCTTCGGCTTTTTCATGCGTTCTCTTTTACCAGCTATATCTTATCGCGGTTCCGAAAAACAAAAAGATTGAGGCCAGCACCGCAACAAATTTTTTCTCTCTTTCGCGACGTCAGTGCAGCGTGTACAGCATCAGCTCATTGTGCGCTCACAAGCGCGCAAAAGGCAGGCGACACAGATGCGTCCGAATTCCCCATTGTTCTACTAACATCTTTACCTTGGCCCTTCGATAGCACAGCAGGTTGGGGGGGGGGGGAGAAAAAAAACGAAAGGAAAGAAAACGGGTGCGAACAATGAGCTCGCGCAGCACGCGGGAGCATAGAGTGCGAACGACGCGCGGCGCCTTGAGGGGAAAATGGCTGCAGCGGCGCGTCTGGCGAAACCGCGAGGAAGGGCATCGCGGGGTGGCCGTCGCTTGTCGCTGAAAAGCCTCGCGCGCGAAGGCTCTTCCCCGGTGGCGTGTAATCCCTGACGAGTGATATACACGGTCGCGATCGCGCCGGATTCCCCCCACAGCGCCCGCCGCGTCCAATTTGACCTGGCGAGGCGCGCTCGTGGACATAATACTACCGGAGAGACCATTGCACAATGCGGCGTTCGAGCGGCTTTCATCTTGGCACCAAGACGCTATCACACGCGATCACAGCCTAATAAAAGAGAGCGCGGCGAACAGCCGGGCACTTGCGCTCGTCTTCTTCGCTGTTGCCGTTGCCACCTTTTTTTGATATAGTCTGGCCGTCCATGATTCCCTTTCGCGTATCCCGTCTCTTTCTCGGTCATTGAATTCTTCCTTCTCGCTTCAGTTCTCCCCGGCGCAGTAGGACGGCATTTTAATGTGGCAAACGAACTATACGTCCCGCTTCCTGAATGAAAGGATTTACCATTCAGAGCACAGGTACACGTAGATTCACTTAGCCCAAGAGCGCTTCATTTTGGAGCACGTATTTCAAAGCACGCCGCCATCGTTAGAAATAAGGAAGGCACGACATCAAAAGATAGGCGCTCCCTAGATGACGACACATTACTTTCTGCGACGAATGTGCTCAGCACAAAAGACAAAAAGAAGGGGGGGGGGGTGGAAGGGGCGTAGACAGCAGCGTCTATTGCTAGGTGCCAGCCGTATAGCGGTGCTATAAACGTTGCTGTCGGTAAGCTTGATTTCTCGTCGCTGACGCGCACATTAAGGCCCGTAGTCACAAAAAAAGTTCCCACACTAGAAGTGTTTTGCTCGATTTAGAGCACATGCTTTGGCGCTGCTTGGCGTTGGCCGGTGATGGTTTTCGAGGTGAACAGTGGTGGCATCGGATGCTACACAGTGAAGTGCTGGCGGACCAACTCAGGGCTGTCCAGAGGGCCCGTGTGACGGCAGAGGGGCTCGGCCTCTCTGTACCGACGTGGGAGCGGCCCGCATCAGTCCCAGACTGATCCCTCAGGACCTAAATAAAGTTATTCATACCATACCATGCTAGAAGTGTTTGTAAGAGCAGGTAACAGCCGATCGAAATGTTTGACATATCATTAGGGGAAGCGGTCGAAAGAGACCAAACGTCACTTACGAACAACCTTTGATCATTCAGGCCCAGATGAACGATCGTGCGCGCAAAAGCCATTGCAAGGCGCTCCCTAAGTATTTCACAAAGGATTTCGTGCTATCGATTTAATTAAGCCAAGGTGATTAGGTGATATTGCCTTAGGAAAGAAATGTGTCACAGGACATCGAATCTACTTCACTCCTACCACTGCGGCGTTACGTTCACTTAACGTGTTTGATACAAAGATCAGTTGGTTTCAACAGTACTGCATGAAAGTTCTTGCCCGTAAAACCGTCTCTACACCGTTAAATGTACGGTTTAGTCACAGTGTGCCTGTTTAAAAGAGCTACAGTATTTATTCTACCGTCATGCATAGACTGTAAACGCAATTTAAGTTCTCATGCGGGAATTCTGCAAACACTTAATCAGGGGCGCTATAACATAATGGTATTACAAACTTTTCTATTCCAATTCGGCAATCAGCCCCTTCCGTTTGGTCAAAAACTTTTTTCGACCACCCCCACGTCGACCGTATGTCACGCGACGTCACGAAAACCGCGATAGCTCTCCATCTGATATGACGTTATACACTGATTATGCATGATTGGACCGAACAAAAGAAAAATAGTTATTTCTGATGCGACGCATTCTCGCAATTACACCTCGGCTTTTGATCAAAATTTTTAGGGCTGCATCCACTTCACCTGCCTGTCACGCGACGTCACAAAACCGCGAAATATTATCGAGTCAGAGTGACGTGTACGCGTTAAAGAGCCATTAATATGCGGAATAAAACTGATTTCTTTTCTGAATAGCCGCAGGCTGCTCCGTTGCGAAAGGAATAAAAGATGGCTGCCGCCGATCGCTCAGGCACTGGCTACTCGCACCTGCCGGAGAGCACGGGTTTATTTGCATACAATAAAACTTCTTGCGTGGCTGTGTAACGTTTTCGAGCACTTTCGGCATGTTTAGTTTTCCAACTCTCCTTTGCTAAGGATCCGTTTTAGCAGCATTCTTAGCCTTCCGTTTCATGCCGCCGCGATTTTCGACCAGCGACCGTAAGCTAAGTAAATGAAAGCCGACCAATCGCAGACGCCGGCACAACCCTCTTCATCCGGTTATCGATATTCAGTGCAGGGGCTCGGCCCCATCAAATCCCTCTCCACTTGAGCGTGCTCCTCGCCTCTTGTGAGCCAATTAGATAAGGCAAGCCGCTCAGTCTAGGCAAAGTTATTTGTTTTTAAAGCAAACAAAAGCGACCTCCTATAAATGAGGAGAGCGTTTGATTGGTTTCTTCAGACAACCCTGCGGGTCACCACCCGATGCTTGCCTCGGTGGTTACGCAAACTTGACGTCAGGAGATCGGAATAAAAACATACTGGAATAGTTTTACGTTATAGGGCCTCAGCACTCATCCACAGCAGATATTTATTGAAATCATTTGAGTTTAATAACTGGTACCCGCCTTTTCTTTTAGGCCGTCTAGGAAACTTAATACACAGAAGATCAATCAGACTGCAATCATACGGGCCGACAGACAGCGCAAGCACACCAAAGTGCTGCTGGTGGTTCTGCTGCTAGACACTATGTCCTGCGAACTTCACTTTGACCAGTTTAGTTTATATGGCCTCAGACAATGTTTTACTTCCGTGTGTGCGCTTGCCGACGGTGTCGCAGAAGCTTGTAGATTCAGTAACTTGACGCGGACCGTCCTTATATGTTCCTGATCAACCTGCAGAGCCTGTACTGTTGATGACGAGATGGCGCTGCACAATTTCTTCCGGGTTCCTTCGATGATATGTTGTGTGCGCGGACAGGCTGGACCATATTTGCATTAATTATAGGGCCTTTAATGTTCTGAGGAATAAATCGGTGGAAGGGCTTTAACGCAGCGCGTTTTCTCAACATAATGGCAGCGAATGCCACTTTCGGAGAGACCTTTCATTCGTGCTTTTATTAAACCGCGATGAAAGAGACGACTGATGTTTGATGCTTAGGTCAAACAGCGGATTACGCGGACAAATGCTATTCAGAGGCAATAATCCAGTCCTGCGCTTCACCAAGGTTCTTCCGAACATGGAGGACTGGGAAACTAGACTGCTAGTAAAAAAATATGCTACTGAACTGTTAAAACATTGTAGGTGCTATGTTGACATAGCAGCCACTTTGAAATTTTTGGTCACCTATAGCTTAAGCTTTCACGCTCATTTATGTTTTATTTTATTTTATTTTTTTGCTAACTTGACCCTCGTGCTCTCGTTTTTGCTGCTGCTACTGCCAATGCTGAGGTTACAGGCGTCTGCGCTTTTCGATAGCTGTTCTAAACCCCGGCGACTGGGCAGGCTGTGTGCGCAGAAAGACTGTCACAGCAGTTACAGCTGTAAAAGGAAGAATACGCGAAAGGAGAGAAAATAGCTACGGCTCGTTCTACCGGCGCGCTAGACGGCCGCTTAAGCGCACTTTCTAGCACGCCGTTAATCAAAGTGGTTCGCGTCGGGCACAGGTGTTCCGTACACAAGCGTTGTACACACGCCGGCAGCTATCAACGTGAAGCCGCGCTGCCCTCCTCTCTCTCTCTGCACCCCCTACTCTTTTTTCTTTTCGTTTTTCTTTCCAGCCCGGCGAAATGAGGTCTACCCAGCCATGGTTGCTTGCGAAGAATAGTCGGGCATTAGTTTCCCCAACGGAGAAAAACCGCGGACACTCTCGGCTTTTCTCTGTTCAAATATTAAACAAGATTTTCCGCATGATGTCAACTGTGTAGTGTGGAGACTGGCATTTAGGCGAAAGCCCCTGCATATATATATACTGACCAGTAGCCACCAGAGCTCTCCCGTCCGGATTTCAGAAAAACAGACGCTGCGTGTAGGCTTCGCAAGCTGGCGTTCGCGAATTTCCATCGACCCATGGAATAGAGCACTAATGGATTCACGAATGCACACCCTATTTCCTGAACCCCTGCACGCAGCTTCGCCTCCTGTGAAGCGTGCTACGACACGAATCAGTACGTATGGACCACTTATTACTTGGACGATGAGGAAAACGAGAACGAGGTAAAAGCGCGAGCCAACGTTTCAACAAGTGGACTTGTCATAAGCCCATATGCTTCTTGCATATGGTCATCGCAGAAGCGCGTGGTTCCCCCTTTTTTTTTTCAATTACAAAGTGAGACGGAAGCGACCGCAACGTCACATTGTAACTGCTTCTTCTGAAGTTGCTTAGAAAACTTGTTGCGAGGCAGATCACAATATAGCCATTGCAGTGCGCTGACCTCGAAATGAGTACCATGACCTCTTATGCAAACTAAGTGCTCACTTTTCGCAGAGCGGAGGCGATTGCAGCACTTTATCCAGTATGCATCAATGGCCAGCCTATCTGCTACAAGAGAAATCATCGGTTTTTGGGTGTCATTGTTGACCGGGACCTCTCTTGGAGCCCTCACGTTGCACACTTGAAGAAGCTCACATCTATTGTTCACGACTTCAAGTTGATCGCCGGAAAAACATGGGGATCGTCAGTGGGCTCCATGCTACTGTTATATCGAGCACTTTTTATCGGATTCCTACGCCACAGCTCTCCCGTGCTTGCTAAAACATGTAAGTCAAATCTTCGAGAACTTCAGAGCGTGCACAGGCACTACGTGTTTGCCTAGGCCTTCCGCGGAGCGCTTCAACAGTAGGAACGATTATAATGGCTCAAAACCATCCGATCACGACCTACATTAGCACCGACACGCTTAGGGCCCATGCTCGTCATGTTTCACGGATGCAATCAAGCTCTCTTGCCTGCCTGCCTTCCAGATCGACGACCGCAGGCGTCCTTCTCCAACGAGGTCAACATACATCGTGCTTCCCTACCAACGGGCTTCACGCCCTCAGCACGTTCAACCTCAGCTTTGTGGTGTTTAAAACAATCTCAAGTGCGTCTTACGGTTCCAGGGATAAGAAAGAAGAACGACCTACCTACCTTGGCCTTGAAGCAAGCAGCTCTGGATTTTTTGCACACTTTCTACTTTGACCGAGTCCACATATATACGGATGGCTCTTCCACTCAGACCAGCCCCACCGGCGCAGTGGTTGTACCATCACGATCACTAAGCATCCGATACAAGATTTCTCACTTAACAACATCGACCGGTTCGGAGCTTGTTGCCCTCCGAAGTGCCGTTGATTATATTAACAACCAACTGGCTAATCGGTGGGCAATATTCTGCAATTCGAAGGTGGCCTTGCAATGTATTCTGTCATCTCTTCGTCGCGGGTCCTGTGAACAACTCGTGTCGGAGATACGAGAAATGCACGATCGTACGATAGCGAAAGGACACGACGTCGTGTTTCAGTGGCTGCCTGACCGGCAACGACCTCGCTGACGAAGCTGCTAGGAAAGCACACGAAGGAGCAACCCTTGTTTCTGTACCTTTATCGCGGAATGACAGCAGCTCAACACTTAAACAAGCTAGCGCACCGTATGACATTGGAGAAGTGGCACACACCTGAATTCACCCAACATCGATTGCATTCCCTCGATCCATCTATGCAATTGCGGCTGTTACCAGGGCTTCCGCGTAATGAGGAAACAATGCTGTGCCGCTTACGCTTGGGCGTCGCATTCACCAATGCATATACGTTTTTGATGGAAATGGCTGATAGCACCCAGTGCAATGCCTGCGGTGTCGAGGAAACTATAGAACATCTACTGTGCTCATGCCCATCTTTTGAAAATGAAAGACATGACCTCTGCACAGCTCTCAACCAGTTCGATAGAAAACCGTTCACCTTGTACAAGATCTTGGGACCATGACCTCGCATATCGCAGCTACAAAAGGCCATAAAAGCGCTGCTGCGATATTTGAAAGCTACTGGATTGAGTCAGCGTCTGTGACCCGGACTGAGTGACCGAACGATATACCCAGTAGACTTTATTTTCTTTTAATCTTACCGTCCCCTTTTCCCTTTCCCCAGTGTAGCGTAGCCAACCGGGCTCAGTCCTGGTTGACCTCCCTGCCTTTCCTTTATCATTTGCTCCTTCCTTCCTTCCACAGTTGTTAAGAAGCTAAGTAGCACAGCCGGCTGGGTGATGACACATGAATAGAAGGTATGACTAATGCGTCTGCGCAGCTGTTCTCATTTTCACTCGCCGACCTGTCCTTGTAGACCTGCGGGCGGATCTGACATAATGTACCCATGTATCCGAGAAACTTCGCTTCTGCAGTTAAAACTGGGTGTTTTACATGTATATCACAGGTATATTAAATTGACGCTGCATGATAACGTCTTCAAAGGTGTATGGCGGACATAGCCGACTCCGTTTTAGCCATTCGAAGCCTAGCCATAGCATTGTATATTGCGCCGCATGAGTACTGAATGCACTTCGTTGTATAACGATAACCATCCACATCCATGTTGAAGCGCTATATATACTGTGTTGGTAACAAGCCGCATTCTCCACTAGCTGCTGAAATGTCCTTGATTTGAGCACTTAGAGCCAGAGGACAAAAAGGGACTTTGTTTCGAGACGCAGGGGTTTCCAATCACGTCCCAAGCGAAGCTGATCGAGTATCCGCCGCCCTATAGCACGTTCATGTGAATCGAATAGCAGCACATAATTGCACGTGTCGCGCTCATGTTATTTAATTACACACTACTAATTCCGTCAAGACATTCTATCGTTGGCCCAATTCATGCCGATGTTTAAGAATTTTTGTTTAACATTTTTTTCAGCTAGTACCGTTTAATGTTTGCGAAAGCAGTGCCCACAATGAGAAGCGCCTTCAAATTTTTTTTTCTTTGTTTGGAGACAACGAGAGTGAATATATGCACGTGCTGAGGCGATCGTTGCGTACACGACGTGAGCGAAATACCAGGACACTCGCTAAAGAGAGCAGCCGGAATTTTTTTATTTTTGTTTTCTTCTTGTTATATATCATTCTTTCAGGTATCAGGACTAGTACAATAGAACGATTGTTTTCGCGCAATCCTATCAGCTTCTTATCATCCGTGAGACCTGCTCGCTAATGCAAAAATGTAGGCAGTCGGTTAAGTGGTGGAAGGCTAAAATATTCTATTTTGAATGCAGCTTTAACAATGCCAGCCAAAGCGTCTAAATAGAGACATGATCGCGGCGCAATGCGGTACGCTTTCGTTACGCACGACTTCAACCGATCCTTCCGATTCTTAACCCCCTTCACTGCAGCCTTCCCCGCCTTCCCTAACCATGAGCGAAACTCCACCACTCCTTTGCGAACTACCCCGTCTGTATGCAACGACAACTGAGGACAACGACGACAACGGCGACGACACTGCAACTATTACGATGGGCGACGCAATGGAACAGACGGAAGAGAGGAGCAATCCGTGTTTCAAGCTCTTTCTTACTGCAACTCTCGTTGCAGGCAAAAAAAAAAAAACAAACATACTTACTCCTAGTTTCTATCAACGGACAAGACTCGCCACCTGAAGCTCCGCTGCGAGCACAGCATGCAGGCTACACATACCGCTAGAACTCAAGTAATGCGGTTGAGAGAAGAAAAAAGAAGTTTGCAGAGAAAAAGAAAGAAGGCACAAACGTCTAACGGAGAGGCCGCCATCATCATCAACATCATCATAATGTTCCCGAGATATTAGCCGTGCACCTTCCAACGGCCACGTAGCTCACGTTCAGTAAAGCGTGCCCTCATTCGAGCCTCGCTCGCTCCACGAAGCTCCATCGTTAATGGATGCCGAGTCAGGTTAACCGACGAGAACGTAGCAGGAAAACGACACGCAGAGATGAGAAGCTAGACGGGAAACGGCGAAAATTAAACGCGGGGTATGCGGCAGCGTAAGTGAGCCACATTTTAATCACGACCCCCTTTTAGCCGTCAGTCAGGGAATGCGTCTACAAATAAGAAAAAAAAAAACACGAGAGAAAATAAAGAATAACCGGCATGCGCTTGGTAATTATCTAAAAACGAAATAAGACACTTTGTGTATAACACAATTAAGAGGCATACAGACAACTCGTATGGTGTTTTCATGCTTATCTTCTATAGGTTCGCAAGCTTAACTTTTCCGCTTACCCCGTCGCTTCGGACGAATTTTGGCCTAATGTATGCATCAGTAATCCGGTGCACTGAGTATCAGATCCTGCTCAAGAACACTACGCAGCTCAGAGGTGACTCGGCGCCCGCTACTACGGATTCCGTCGTAGCTTATCTAACTATACATTTATTTACCTTACGAAGTGAACGGACAAACGCCTGGGGTGCTTTACGCCTGCGGCGCTCTACCAATTAAGCTACCGAGGTCGTCATCCTCCCGTCAACTTTCTTTGGTACTATTTGTGTATGTGTACTGAATTATCCGTGGCAGTGTTAGCCAGCTTCACTCACGGGTCACGGCCATAGCGGCGGATGTGAAACATCCTTTTAACCGCAGGTGTCGCATGCAGTAAGCGAGCTTAAGAGCAGGCAACCGGCAAATAAACGCTCGTATGCTGCCTCATGGCATCGAGACCGTCAAATCCGAGGCCCTGGCTATGCAACGAGCGAGACGAGCAAAGGGAAAAACCGAGGGGCTCGATTTTTTGTTAGTGATAGTAATCACAATCACGCAAAGAAACAATGAACCCAAATAGAGACAGAGAGAAATACAAGCTTTAATGAAATGCCGGAGATGTTGGCCTGAAAAATTAGCTTAAATGGTACAGCCTCGCGGACGCAATGCGGAAGATGTGGGTTCGGCTCCCACAACCGGCGGCAAGTTCTCTTTTGGTAGCGATCACTACGTCATACAGATTTCTGTTACCTTCTCTCACAAGCCCTTTCACACTCTGCCTCCCAAACTTACGGATTGGGACAAATTTCGGAAAACTCGTGCAAATAATGCTCCCAATTCCATTCTTGATCTACAGCAATGGATTAGTCAACTCCAAACGGACGTTGACAATCATACTACAACTATGCCACCTGATGCTCCTTTTCAAACAGCTGATGCCAAACTATTACACATGTGGCAAGCGAAGGAATCACTATTAAAGCGGTGGAAAAGACGCCGCCATAACCGCAGGCTTCGCATACGTGTAGCTCGACTTGACGATGACATACAAGCATATGCGACCCAACTAGTTAATCAACAATGGGGCCAAGTATGTGAGAGCATGCATGGTAATCTCAGTAGTAAAAAGACTTGGCAACTGCTGAGACATTTGCTTGATCCCTCGACCTCGCGCGCGCAACACAGTCACTACATCACTCAATTATTGCACAAACACAAGGATAATATTCCCCATTTTTTCAGGAGCTTGCACGATTACACCTCCCTCCTACCACAACCCATGAAAATTCAGATTATACAGGCGATGTTAACGACCTTCTAGACGCCCCAATAACGGAGGCAGAAGTGCGACATGCCTTAGCTTCCCTTAAAACTACATCTGCTCCCGGTATAGATAATGTAAATAATAAATTACTCCGAAATCTGGACGACAAATCAATCTCTGCCCTCACAGAATACTATAACCATTGCTTCGATAACAGCTCTCTTCCGAGCTCGTGGAAAACTGCTAAAGTAATCTTTATTCCCAAACCCAATAAACCCTCTGACATAGCTAATCTTAGACCTATTTCCCTCACGTCGTGCTTGGGCAAAACGCTCGAACATGTCATGCTTAATCGCGTCAATAAATACGCGGAAGACAATCAGTTATTCCCGCCGGAGATGATTGGCTTTCGCCAGTCGCTTTCTTGCCAGGACGCCATGCTAAGGCTCAAGCATGACCTTCTCACTCCTACGTTTAGTGAAGACACCCAAGCCATCTTAGGACACGACCTTCGCGGTGCATTCAACAACATAGATCATGGATCTATCTTACGTGAGTTGAATGTTATTAACTGCGGTAGAAAAATGCATGACTACATCCGCGAATTTCTTACCAATCGCACAGCTATCATAAGTCTCAATGATCAAACTTCGCCCCCAATCACCCTAGGTAGCTTTGGCACTCCTCAGGGTTCTGTGCTCTCGCCGTTTCTATTTAACCTAGCTATGAGATCTATTGCTGGGAAGCTAGCACAAATACCGGATCTCCAATATTCTTTATATGCAGACGACATTACCTTATGGATTAAGGGTGGCTCGGATGGCTACATTCAAGATACCTTACAAGAGGCTGCAGACGCAGTGGCTACGAGAGCTGGGTTCATGAACCTCGAGTGCTCGCCCACCAAATCTGAGCTGTTAATTCTATCCGCAAATAAACGTGTTACGCCGAACATTCAGATTAACATTAACGGGAAGGAAGTTCCCGTAGTAGACAAAATCCGTGTACTTGGCATGCACATTCAATCTAACAGACTCAATACGTATACACTTCAAACGGTTACTGCCAGCGTAGGTCATACCACACGGCTAATAGGAAGGGTGTGCAATAAGCACGGAGGTCTCCGCGAGGCAGAATTGCTAAGACTGGTACAGGCGTTTTCTGTCAGTAAAATCACATTCTCCCTACCCTATCTCCACTTAACTAGGGCCGAGGAAGATAAAGTTAACTCACTGATGCGCAGACTCTACAAATTTGCCCACAAATTTGCCCTTGGAGTGCCAAGTAGAGCTTCTACTGAGAGACTTTTGGCTACAGGTACCTTCAATACCTTTAGTGAGCTCGCAGAAGCCCACCTGACCGCTCAATACCAGCGCTTATCGAACACCCACACTGGTAGGCACATCCTAAACTCCCTAAGTATTGCCCCAGCACCCATGACCAATGAGAAATTCAATATTCCCCACTCGATACATGAGCACTTTCATATCCCTCCTCTACCTAAGAATATGCACCCTGTTCATCACGAGCATAGAAGGCAACAACGAGCTAAAGCCCTGCAGAAAAAGTTATTTAACTACAAAGACGTGCTCTATGTCGATGCCGCAGAGTATCCATGTGGACATAAATTTGCCATATCAGTCGTTGACTCCACTGGCAGTATTGCGACGGGAGCATCCATTATAGCCTCTTCCTCGAAGGAGGCAGAGGAGGCGGCGGTGGCACTCGCTGCAACAATAACCAATTACTCTGTCATAGTAAGTGACTCCAAAACTGCCATACACAACTTTGGAGCGGGTAGGGTTTGCAGGACAGCCCTGGCCATTCTATCTCACAATCCGCCAGCCCAACTTCTGAGTTTAATCTGGACACCTGCTCACGCAGGCCTAATCGGCAATGAAGCGGCCCACCTAAGTGCTCGAGCTTTCACGAACCGAGCACAGGCAGGGGACGGTTCAGACGCCAATAATCTCCCTCTAGCATTCACTTCCAAAGACAGCTTACTTACGTACCACGACATTTGCGGGCATTACCGCCTAGGTCGCCTAACCCTCCCTCCTTTAATGATTCGGTCGTCACGCATACACGAGGTACTATGGCGTAAACTACAGACTCGCACTTTTCTATCTCCTGCCTTACGTCACAAAATTCACCCGGGAATATACCCTACTTCAGCCTGCAAGTTTTGTCCTGCTAGCAGAGCGGACCTTGACCACATTATGTGGCAATGCAAGAACCACTCCCCTCCTCCTAACCTTTGTAGAGTTTTAAGTAGTAGGGAGCTGTGGGAGGCTGCCATGCGCAGCTACAACCCCGAACTTCAGGAAGCTATCCTGAGGTGGGCTGAGGTGGTAGAGGAGGCCTACCGCGAGTAGGATAACCTCCCTCGCCTTCTTCCCGCACTTCCTTTCCCTTTAAGATGGGATAAATAAAGTTGTCTCTCTCTCCCTCTCTCTCTCTTTTCGTCCACTTTTAGTGCTCATTTCCTTATTATTTCTACGTTTCAATTAAACATCACAGTTAATTTCGCTTATGCTTTTCTTGACTTGATTGTCGGTTACTTCATATAATAAATATATGTATAATTAAATAATATGCGAAGGAAAGCGCAATAGCAAGTGCCTGTCAGCCAGAGAAACCATTGTTCGAAATGTAGAAACAATGAGAAAAAAGAAAGTGTAAGACCTTGACGGAGGACAGAGGAAAGTCATTGCCCCGTGCGTCATAGCGACGCTTTAAGGGTGCATATTGTCATAACGTTGTATTGTTGACCAAATACGAGATACATTTACGAGCGCACTTCCATGGGCTGCACTCGCCATCTTTCCCTCCCTCTTCTTTTCCACCCAGTTGGAATGGAACATTTTTGTGGCGACGGCTATGGTGAGAATGCTCGTTGGCGTTGCGTGTGCCCGACGCGTCTTTGAGTTGTGAAGCCAAACGAGCTTGCAATTTGCACTCACTCATTTTGTCAGGTAAAGTGTGCCGCACGCTTACACCAGCCGTTGCGAGCACACGTGTGCGCTGCGCAGTAATTTGTGGGGCTCACTGCTCAGTCAGGGAAGCGCCTCGTGTCGGGTTACTGCATTTCCTCTTACGATTCCCAGGGCAATGAGCGGCCCAATGTTTTCCTGCCGCTTACCTGCAGCGACTGGCAGAAGGGCTGTTTTGGAGTAATACTCAAACGAGATCCTCCGAGAACTGCACTAAAGTCTGGTCGGTGCATCTCGCGAACCTTTCATTCTCGAAACCTTCCGTTTATTAATAGCACCGCGCATATCATCACCCTAGGTAGTACTTTGAATCAGTACAGCGTCTTAAGCTGCGTGTTGCTGGACGTTAGTTTTACGGCGGCGCGATGAAATATGGAGGCAGCGCTCCACGGTCTAGTGCATTACTCAAAAAAGGCAGGGGGACGGCAGAGAACCCCTCTGCGAATGCTTGCCGCAGAGAGGAGCTTGGGGAAGCCGGTCTGGGGCGCCTTATCGACCTGACGCGTTAAAGTGGAGTGGCGCGACTGCGGCTCCATCTGTCGTAAAAGCTGGCAGACCTACGGCCGACGCCGAACGCTCGCGTTCCCGAGGCCAATTACATCGCTGCGAAAGGCGTGGTCCAAGAATCTCAATCTCGTTGAATCAGCTGTCGCCGCAATTCTTTCGTTCGCACGCACACGTCGGCGGCTGACAGGAATGGGTGCGGTCGACTGCGAATTATGACACGTGGAGCGTCAAAGCGGCATAATTTATTTCTCTGAAGCGTGGAATCAGAGAAGGAGACAGACGACCCGCCCACGTCCACTTTAAATAACTCGCAAAAGAACGACGACACGACGAGTGGAGAGCAGTTTGAACGACATGCAGCTCGACTCATTAGTGCCAAGGCTTTTTTTCGTCGGGAATCAGATAGAAGGTGGCAGTGCTACGAGACACGCCTCGTTCCTGGCACGCAGTCATCTCCACGTGCATCTGCACCGTTTCGTCGTGTGCAACCTCTATGGAAGGAGTGGACAGTGTGCGCCAGGGAGGGGCTGGCATCGCGATACTGCCCCGCATACACAAGCGGAGATAGCTAAGCGCATGAAGGCGCACCAGAGCATTTACGAGTGTTGTATAGCGAGACTTTACAGAACGCTGCTGCGAAGGCGTCTGAATACTTGATAAGTGATCTTCAGATATGTTTCCTCGTATTTTTCGCGAGGTAAGTTTCCTCCACACGCGAAACAGCAAGAACACTAAACAGAGTTCGTAACACGCGAACACAAACCACGTCTCAGAGATAGATAGATAGATAGATAGATAGATAGATAGATAGATAGATAGATAGATAGATAGATAGATAGATAGATAGATAGATAGATAGATAGATAGATAGATAGATAGATAGATAGATAGATAGATAGATAGATAGATAGATAGATAGATAGATAGATAGATAGATAGATAGATAGATAGATAGATAGATAGATAGATAGATAGATAGATAGATAGATAGATAGATAGATAGATAGATAGATAGATAGATAGATAGATAGATAGATAGATAGATAGATAGATAGATAGATAGATAGATAGATAGATAGAAATACCTCGAAGCATTTTGGCACCTGTTTGTCTCATGACTTTATGTGAAGGCAAGCGTCTATATATGGTGTATATAGTATACACTGGTACCTTCTTATAGTGGTACCTTATAATGGTAACTCTCACATAACTACGCCTACAATTCAAGCATCTCACAAATTAAACTTGATATTTTACTTCAGCCCCTAAGCACTCGACGTGCTTTTGGGCTCATATCATTATTTCACAGGTACGTTCATGCGGCTAGGAAATCCTTACCGCTTCAAGTCGCCCCTTGCACATCTCGCCTATTATATAATCACCTCAGCTTCACGCGCATCTATGGGAACACTCGTGCATTCAATTGGTCGGCGCTTCCTCGCGCCATTCGGTTGTGGAACGCCCTTCCTCATTTCATCGTCTACGAAACCAATCCCGATAAATTCCGCCACCTCATCAGCTCATATTCCACCGCCTAACTTCAATAAAATGCATGATGCATTTTCTTTTGTTTTTTATTTATGTGCCCTTTTGTTTATGAGCTCATTATTTCGCTCATTATTCTTGCATTTTTTGTCCTATGACATTATAGTGGCTATATTTTTTTACATTGTTTATCGAAATCACTATCTTTTGGCTTTCCTCGAATATGTACACTACCGGTCCTATTATTTTTGTGCAATGCTTTAATGTTTGTATAAGGTGTTGTGTACACATTTTTACACTGTCTATTAATAATGTATGCATATTATGTTTTGTTATATACCCACTATATATACTCTTTTAGTTCTTCAGTAACTGACGCAGATCGATAACTGACGCAGTAACAGCAGATCGATAACATTCGAGGAACTTCCGACACATGCGGGAGTGTCCCACGCTGAGCGATAACATTTGTTAGACGGTGAAAAGCGGTCAGCCGAAAAAGATAAACAAGTACACGTGTCAATATACAGGGTGTTTCACCGAACACTTTCAAGATTTTTTAAAGGCTACCTGCGGCAGATATCCCAATTCTAGTTTATGAGCCGGTCTGCTCGAACCGGCGGACACTACTTGGACAAAAAATTTAAATGCAAAATCGACAAATAACAAGAATTCACTAATTAACTGTTTAGCTAACTGTCCTATGACCCATATTGCAATTTACAAATTCTTTTTTTTTATGGGGTTTTACGTGCCAAAACCACTTTCTGATTATGAGGCACGCCGTAGTGGGGGACTCCGGAAATTCCGACCACCTGGGGTTCTTTAACGTGCACCTAAATCTAAGTACACGGGTGTTTTCGCATTTCGCCCCCATCGAAATGCGGCCGCCGTGGCCGGGATATTTACAAATTCTAGCAGTGGACATCGCAAGGGGGATCTACTTGGAACGAATTCTCAGGACGACACCAGTTTCGAGATATAAGTTCCCGAACTTTGCGGAGAGATGCATCGGCGTTCCAGTTATACTTGTGTGCTTCAGTGCATGAAACGGCGTTTTGTTAACAAATTAACTGGAGCGCCAATGTATTTCTCCGTAAAGTTCGGGAAGTTATATTTCGAAACTGGTGGGATCTTGAAAATTCGTTCCAAGTGTATCCGCCTTGCGAACTCCACGGCTAGAATTTATAAATTGCAATATGGGCCAAACTGTAATCAGCTAAACACATAATTATTGAATTTTTCAGTTATTAATCGATTTTTCATCTCAATTTTTTATGCAAGTATTGTCGGCCGCTTCGAGTATACCAGCTCATGAACTAGAATTGTGATATCTGCCACAGGCAACTTTTAAAAATTTGTGAAAGTGTTCACTGAAACACCTTGTATAATATTAATTCTAAGGTTTTACGTGCAAAAAACCACGATCTGATATTGAGGCACGCCATAGTGGGGGACTCCGGATTAATATTGACCCCCTGGCATTCTTAAACGTGCACGCAAAGCACGGCGCACAAGAGAGTTTTCATTCCCCCCGTCGCAATGCGATTGCCACGGCTGGAATCGAATCCGCCACCTCACCATCCTCAGAAGCGCAATGTCATTGCCTCTGAGCTAATACCGCGGCAGGTGCTACATAATGCTGATGCGTGTTAACAGAGCTAAGGCTTTGAAGAGTCAGAAGTCGCTTAGAAGTATATCGTGCACAAGTATTTTATACACTAAACTATAGGCACGCCGGCTGTGATAGTACGTGAAATTTTGGGCATGCCGCACGCTCGTCACAAATAACTGAATGATCACGTAGAATGAATGCGCCGATATTTGATATTTCTGGACGAAAACAGATTAGCAATGTGAACTTCTTGGTTCATCAATGTCAGGAGGAGCTATATCGCAAATTCCACGAAGAACTGCAGTGTTTGGTGTGTTTTGTGTCCCACTAGTTTTTTTCCCCGCTCTAACTCCGCGGAGGCAGACGCCTGAAGCCAAAAACCAGGAATACAAATGCTGAGAACACAGCAATGTCGCGACGCTATATGTGGTTGGAATTCAGTTTTGCACCATATTTTAACCAAGGTCATGCTATAACGTTACGCCGAAAGGGATTTATAAAAGCATGTGCTAGCTAGAACTGGGCTGCGTATAACTAGTATACGTATATGATGTATATACGGCGTGGTGCAAACATCCACGTTTGTGAAGACGTTCATTCAATACGTCTCATTTGTAGTTTGGCAGCATGAGCCTTTTTGCTGCGTTCGTGGAATGCATATCTCGGCGTCAAGCTTTCAAACTACGAAAGTAACCGCCTGAGACCATCCTTGGTTCCTCGTTACCTTTTTGCGGAAACCAGTTTCATTGAGGAAGTGTTCGCGGTTGGTGCAAAAGATTTTCCTCCTCGTTACGGTGTGTATCGGTTCGTGCGGCCATTGCCTTCAATCGCGTGTGTGTTAGCCTCGCAGCGTTCATCTACGAGGCCGAAATCTTGGCACATGCAGCAATAAAGGAATCACTCCCTCAGTATGGTACTCTAAGCGGTAATTAGTTTGCGTGTGGCCAGCTCCATGCGCAGTAGGCGTAAGACGAAAACGTGACTAAAACAAAAACAAAAAGAGCCAGCCTTAACTACCATTTTCCGAGCACGCATGATTAGCTACACCCCCCCCCCCCTCCCCCGGCTGTACATAAACCTTCGATAATTCCGCGAATGAACCCGCCCAGCAGGAAAGCAGCTTTTGCAAATAACAATAATAAAAGCAGTCGCAATTTGCGTGCTTTCAAGCGTGCACAGCCAAGCTGGCGAAAAATAGTTGATAATTCCTGCGCACACGTGGAAGCCTGGTAAAGAAAAAAAGCAGAAAAGAATATAGCGCTGTCGGGCTTCTGGAACGTTGATGAGACGAGTCAAAAAAAGGCAGGAACATATTCTTCAACGGAAACTGGCGACAGATCTCGGGAACGGCTGTATGAAAAAAGTTCTACGCACCGGCCGTCAAATTAACAGACTAACTCTCAGTATGCGACTCCTTCAACGCAGTAAATTCCCGCACACGATACGGCCTGTCACTTGATTTTTCACCTTTCGGCAACATTGGCAACATACAGAGCTACCGATAAACGCGTATCTGGCGCTCAGATTCGGCATTTAAATATTGCCTCTCTCTGGGATTCCCTTTGATTGACGGCACCCTGAAGATGTACCTGCCTCACCTGGAAAATCGCCTTCGTACGCCCTGAAGTAGGCTACCACTGCTTCCATATACACCTGTACACGTGCTTGTAAAGACTGAAACATCAAAAAAAAAAAAGTCATTTACTTTGACCAACTGTATACGTTCTGCCTGTTTGGTCGACAAGAGTAATATAACAAACGTCACAACCTGTAGGGCCATACTACAAAATTCTCAAAGCTTATCGTCCTTAGCTTGCGTGCGCCTGTCGTTTCTTCTTGTGTCCGTGTTTTGCTGCGCTAAGGCACAGGGACAGAAAAACAAAGGAGACACACACGTAACGCTCTGTGATTGGCTGAGGCTGCCTTCGCTAATAACATATTCCCTGTCACGACTAGCAGGCGCCAGTTCCTATGCTCTAAGAATCAGAACAGTGCTAAAAACTGTTATATGCAAACACAGCTGCCTGCTCATATTTACCTAATGTTTTTGGACGATTCGCGTATTCCCATTTAATCTACACTTACTCTGCTGCTTCCTAATCGGAAGGTACACAATGTACTGGGAAGTACGAATACTCTCTAGACGTGAGTGAAATACAGAGCAAGCTTTCACTCCAAGAAAAAGAGTTGTCGGCACACCTCATAGAGTCGAACTGCGCGGGCGTATAGCAGCTGCTTTGTGAATACAAGTCCACGACCAATATCCGTGCTTACGGGTTTCTCGGTATAAGCGAAAAGAGCCCATTATTTTTTTCAGAGATGAACCTCTTGGAGTTCTAAATGTGCAAAATTTCAGCGACTCTTAAAAAAAAAAGAAGCTATTTCTTCAGGTCAATTACTGCCAGTAGCTGTTACCATCTCCCGACTCCTTGATACGCTTAGTGACTCTTATGTCATATTGCTAACAACTCCCCGATACTCCTGAATAGCTCGAAAGAACTGCAGTGTGATCTTAAGAACTCGTGCAAGCTCTTGGACGATGTAAAAGGCTCCGTCATAAGCTGATGAAGCGTGCATGCAGCTTGAGCTGGATCCACACGATGGACTGAATTCCGCGGACGAGCACGATGTGGACGAGCTGCAACAAACCGCACCGCTGGCATCATCACATCTGCGGCGAATGTCGGCGTTTCTGAGCACAGCGATTCGGCGGCACTGAGCCACGCCGCGGTCGTCCACCGAGTTTGGTTGAACGCGCGAATCCAGCTTTCCACGCTGGAAAAGACGCGCGCTGTCCGCACGGCCATTCAATCGCGAGCAAGACATGCAAAACAAGCCGCGGTTGAAGAACAATCCGAGAAACCTTTTACTGACTGTACTGACTCCGTACTTTATTACCAGTGCTTTTTTGTTTTGCATTTTTTTATGCACATCGAGCTTTGCGAGCCCGAGAATCTTGCAGACAGCACGTAGAGTGAAATTCGAGCACCACTGGGGCGAAGGAAGAACGTGCCGCAGCGCACGTGCAACGACGCTGCGCAAACGTGCGCCAGCGTCTTGCTATAACACTGGGCTGGGACAGTGGGGGATGATTGGCTTGGTCCCAGCTGCACTCGCCCGGATATATTTCACGTCAGGTCGTGCCGCGCCTGGTTGTGGTGGAATTGCGTTTATTATGACAATGTACACGACATTCATTTAGCCCGCACAATGGTTAATCGATGTCACGAGACAAAATGGCTCGTGTTGTGTACTTCCTCTCGTCTTTCGTCCGGGTTGCGCTGCCCACCCATAGGAACATGTTCAATCACCAACTCGCCCAGCTTGCCGGGTTAGTACCAAATGAAAATGATGTGCTGATAGACAGCACGAACGAACAAAGAAAGGACGAGACGCAGAAACAAAGAGCAGAAATAAATATTCCCAAGACGTCATCCAGCGCGGTTTCGTAAAGATATCGCGACAAGGCACGGTATTCCCTGCCCTTTCGGGGTTGTCTGTCAGAAGCACGAGTCGCTGCGTAACTGTGCATTTGAGTCAGATCTGTCTTCAGAATGTCTATCTGCACAGTAAATTCGGAGCATTCCCACACAAGGTGATCTGCCGTAGCCAACACGCCCTAACTAAACGAATCAGCAATTTTGTTTTTGTTTTTTCGCTCATAACTGCGCTTTGCACAAAGAAAAATAAAAGGAAATGAATTGAGCAGTCCGACCCAGCTCTGCAAGAGCCCCAGGCCCGTATCAAGGTAGCCCTTGTTATCAACTTCGTCTCGACGATGGAAAGCGTGCACGGCCACAACTCATAAGTAATAAACCAGCGACTGGCTGGCTGGCATATAAACTCTTAGGTAACAATACAAAATTTCCGTTAACTCAGTTATTAATGTGTATTGAAGAGTAAACACAGGTATACAGACCACGTGGCGCACATGTCAAAGCCCTAAAGCCGTGGCACGATACGTTGCTGTTGATGGTGATGATGACAACGATGGCAGCCCCTTCGAAACGGGATGGCGACAAATAGCAACTTGGCTTGCTACATCCAGGGTCAGCTACATGCACTATGCAACTGTTATGTACAACTGTTACATGTCGAGACACCTTGTGGGATATAACGGAACTGCAATGCAGAGTTTGTACGTAACGACGCTCCGTAGCGCGCATTGTCAAGTGGCACGATACGATGGTAATTATGATGATGCTGATTTAATGGCATTCCCTTTGAAACGGGACGGTAAAAAACAGTCACCTAGTCTGCTTGAATTAATCAGGTATATCGTAAATGTTTTTCGTTACATCAATATTCATACATATTCACAATGCTCTCTTCCGTCCTCAAGAGTTCTCGATCTACCTTGCACCGCGACCTATGCACACTCTTAGGCAAAGTTACACCCTTTAGGGTGTATCTCTGCAACAAAACAATAATCGTCATCTGCCTTGCTTGCGTTTCCTTTCTAGAAAACGCCGCGCACGCTACTTTACTGTCGGGAATGCTACGTCATGCTGAACGCGCACGCCGTTCGTTACTGGGAAGTACCGGGCTCGCCGCGTTAAAGAAAGGAAATGCGGACAAGACAGATGACGATTATCGTTGTGTGGCAAAAGGGCGTAATTTTGCTTAAGAATGCAGCTGCTGCATGGCATTCCACTTAGTGTAATAATGTGCAATGCAAAGGGCGCACGTATAGACGCTACACGGCGCGAATCTCACAATGCAAGGCAAGCGGCACAATTCGATGCTAATGATGATGATGAGTTATTGGCACCCTCTTTGAAACGCCGCGGTGACATAGTCACCTAGCCAGCTCAATTGATTTAAACAGGTACACAATGCATATCATTTCTAGCATTCTTGTATACACCTCCTCAAAACTTATTTTTCTTTCTAAGACCTTCCTTAACTACCTCGTACCGCTACATGAGCATCTGCTACATGGCGTTCCACGTGGTGTAATAATATGCAAGCGCAATGCAAAACGTTCTCGTATCGACGCTACGCAGCACGCATGTCACATCGCGTGTCTCCTCGCGCGCTAGGACGCGTTTATAGGGCATTTTTCTGCTACATGCTAGCATGCGTCCACGTGACTCAGTGGTAGAGTAGCTGACTCCCACGCAGCGGCCCGGGCTTCGTCCCGGTGGGAACTGGGTGTTCTTTTTTTCATTCCCAACGATAGCCGCTACGGACGCCATCCGTGTCCGCGGCGGCGGCGGCGGACACCATTGCCATCCGAAACGGCTGTTGGAATGAGCCCATACCAGCTTGCGCTGTAATATTCCCTTAAGTTACTCGAACAGTGCTCAAGTATATTTCCCGCGCAATACACCATGGACAGCAACAAACGTAACCCCCACGCCGCCGATACACTGACACTCATTATGAAAGAGCGCGTTGTTACTTCTAACCAGACGTATTGGAAGGACAAGTGTAGCCATAGGCTGTGCAGCATCCTAAGAAGTGACATTCTTGTTGAAAATCGTTTTAATACGTGTATATCGGATTACAGGACGTAATGGATACGATATATTTATGGGGAAATTAATTTCGAAGCGCAACGGGAAGCTCATTTATTTTTCTATAGGGTCGCGCCACGATACCAACAAAACGAAGGGAGTGGCTCGGAGAAAGGTAGAGGAAAAAAAAAACAAGCACCTTCTTCGAAAATAAACTGCTCAAAGATATCCTCTGCCACCTAAGAATGTAGAAAGGCGGCTCACGCTGTGAGCATATAAATAATCTCCAGCTGCCAGCAGTTCTATGGAGGCATCTTGTGACAGGAGGTGAAAGCAGCTGCGAACGACTTGTTGCAACGACGGCGAGCACGCTCGCCGTCTCGAGGGGGAGCGTCAGCTGATCTCGCGGAGGCACGACGCGAGAGGCCGAGCCGCGGGGGGTCGCCGGGCTTCGCGTTGCGGCGTGAGTGCGTGCATCTCCGCCGCGCTCGAGACTGCGTGTCTGCACGACCGTATGCGCGGCATTCCGAGGACAACCCATTGATACGCGCGGCGCGCGCGTGCGTCTGCGCCGACGCGACGTGGCAGGCATTCAGGGCACGTCGTCAGCGGCCACCGGTTAGAGCGGATGGGGAGGCATCGATTGCCGATGAAGCGAGGACGACCTTGGCGGCGCGCGGGAAGCGCGATCAGAAGCCACGGGCCGAAACGCTCACCTGCTCCACGGCGTACTCCATGCCAGTGCATGGCGCACGTCGCCGCGCGACCGCGGATTCACACCTTCCGCGGCTGCCACTCTCAGCGAACCGGAATAGACGGGCCGCGTCCACAACAAAGCGCGTCGCCTCGGCAACGCTCCGAGATGAGCGTCATGCTCCGCATGATCCCGCGCACACCAAACTGTCAACCCTTGACCGCGCTCGGACATGCACGGACGCTCGCGCTGTCACTACACCAGACCCGCTTACCGCAGTGCACGCGCGGGCGAGGCCGTTATTCGCTTGCAATCGCGTCGCCCCTGTTTTTCCTGTGGCTCGGTTGCACCTGCATCCGAAGACCCGATACGCCCCCCCCCCCTCTTTCACCCGCAAAGAAATAAAAAGAAGAAAGAAAAACAGGCCGTCCTATTCATCCCACTCTTACTCTCTCATACGCGATCGCTATGTTCAAGTTACCTCGAACCTACAAAGCTGACGGGAGGGCAGGAATGAATGGGCTGATCATGGAGGCACGGGAGCGCGCCATTTCGCAATACCGCGGTTGTAAAGATGCCCAAGTCTGTCCGGCTTCGGCCGCGCACTGCTAATGAATAGAGCGTCTCCTGTCAAATGCAGCTCGAGCGGGGCTTCGGGCTCCGAGTAATTACACGCTCTTAATTACGCATGCTAACCGCTAGTTTCCTACATGTTCAACTGTAGCGGCTGCGCGCGCTGCAGACGCCCACGTCTTCCCACTCAACTCTTTTGCTTCTGCAGAGACGATGCGCATTTTTCGCCGGGCGCACAATACAACAAAGCCGTTTCCGCCAACCGAACTACGAATCATGCTCTTGACCGAGAGTGAAAATCGCAGTTGCTCTTCTCACGAGGGGTATATATACAAGTCCCGTAGCATATATATGACGAATGCCGAAGTTTTACACCGTCCCAAATATTTGTCGACGCCTCGGGTCACTAGGCACGAGGACATGCCATTCGGAGCGCGCGGTGCTCGGGTGTTTGCCTTCCTCCCTCCCCGCACGGTAAAAGGGGCCACGATAGCGACGACCGCCGGAGGTCGTCGCGCGGCGGCGCTCTCTGCGTGAGCTCAACGGCACACAGGCGGCCGCTGTGCACACCGGCGCCTGTGCGCAGCGAGGAGAGAAAGAACAGCACACACAAAGGGCGCCCTCGACCATAGTCAAAGGCACTCGCAAAGCATGTTTCCCCGAGCGTAATCCTTGCTTTGATGCTCAGAGAAAAGAGCCGTGTTTGGACGTGGCAGCTTCACTTTCAAATATGACCCTCTTTGTGGGATGAATCTTGCGCCGCGCCGGCGTGTTCGAAAATCCCCCGGAAATCCCTGGTGCCCCACCGGCTACGCTTTCATTAGCGTGATGGAAGAGCTAAGAGACGGCACAAGCAGATATACATAGAACACTGCTGCGCCAATTCGTCACAGCTGTTCTAGTTGCTTTGTTTGTTTTGGTTGCTAGCTCACTTGCTACACGCTAACTACAAATTGCTTTGCCTGTGCACAGCGGCCGGCAAACCGCACAAACGCCACACGAATTGCATCCCACGCAGCTCGAAGGAAACATTGATGAAAAGCGGGTACCTTTATTTTTTTGTTGAGTGCAAGCAAAATCTCTTCTTGTTTTTAGTGTTTTACGCGTTTACTAATACATGAACTAACAAATCACTTAGGTACTAGATGTTCCTGCGTGTTACGTACAGAAAGAACGACGAAACCTCTATATGCAATGTTTGTAATCGAATACCCAGGTCTAAGACTTATGTGCATCGATTTAGGAGATGAAGGTACTGCAGAAAACGCTTCATCGAGTCGATTGTCCGGTATATTCCATCTAGTCCGCATAGTCTTTGCGGAAAAGGCAACTAATCGTACAGCGGTTTACCATTACCAATACAAAAATTTTGCGGCCTATCTCCATTACGTATATGCTCCACCAATGCTACAGGACGCCATCACTAAGAACTAAACATACAATTAAGAGAGAGAGAGAGAGAGAAAGAGAAAGGAAACGGGCAAGTAAGTGGTGAATGTCACGTCTGAACGCGCGAATAACAACACTTTGTTCATACTTTTCTTCATACCTTCAAACGCCCGTGCTCTTAGATTTGAGTGCATCTTAAATAACGCTAGGGTGTCAAAATTTGTCCGAAGAATCCCAGAAGCTTCGCTGAGTCTTTTGTGTGCTAGTCGGCTTTGCGCAATCATACGGTAAGAACGACTCGAAATACGTATATACGAGATACGTATATACATATACGTATCTATATCTACATGCACATACGTATATACGAGATAACAGTCTGGACGAAGGGTCAGGTGTCTCATCCACAGAAATTATTTTTGGAAGGAGGGATAGGAAACAAAGGAGCAATTTCAGGCAAACGCCGTATGGTTATAACGAATGAACGTACATTCTACTCGTTATGTAATAGCAGGCTCAACCCGCGAGTCAACTGTATATATATATCAAAAACGTTTCTTTAAAAGAAAAATAATGCAGAAAACGAGTGGGTGGAGCCCCTAGCGCACTCAACTCAATAGCACTCAACTATCGCGACTTTCTTTGTGCAAGCATATTGCAAAAGCGCGAGCTCGACTGTGGTGGAAGACTGAAATTTTTGTGGTGGTAATTATGTTGCTATAGCAACATAACCACCACCACTACCACTAAATTTCCAGCCAGCTATGTCCGCCACAATAACCCCACCTTTATAAAGGCGGGGATTATCCTGGCAGACTTGGCCGGCAATTGTTGCGCCTGAGCGTCTCTTCCTGCGCTGATAGACACATAGTGGAATTATGGTCTCGAGTCTACTTCAGTTCTTGACAAAAGTGATGAAGTAACGGTTCCCCCGTCGGGCTACGATCGTCACAACGCAATTTTTAGCGCGAAATTTCAACTGCATGCTTACATTTTGCTCTATGTCCTCGTGTCTAAGATGGCACGACCGGCTGACGTTTCCGTTAACTATAAGTTCTAGTCGTCCGAAGTATTGCAACTCTGGCAGAGCAGATATGTGTCAGCAACGCAAGGCCTGAACAGCAGCCGAACACAGGCAAGCTGAATGGTGACACGCTGCAGCCGTTGGGCGAAGGAAGGACTAAAACCAGACAGCCGACGGAACACGACAAACGCGCGACCGGTTAAGTTGCGCAACAACTGTGCGGAGAAACTTACGCGAATTCGGGTTGCACCCTGCCTTGCGTTGGCCACACCCGAACGGTCCCTCTTTCCGAGGTGAAATCTGAAGGAAGCCAGGTGACTTTCATTAGCCTCTTCTTAGCGTTGTAGGGAAGCTGCCTGCCGAGCGAATCGAAGGCGCCGAGACGAGCAGGCGCGCTCGATACGCCTCGGCGAGCACGGCCTCTGCTCGCTCTCTTGCAACGTTCTGTGTTGGCGTACGGTAAGCTCCGGATTTCATCCGCAGAGCTCGGCGAAGCGCGCGCCAAGCCGGGCACGCCGACTTCAGCCGAGAATGTACCATCGCGTCCTTTCTCCTGCACAACGAGCGCACTTCGAGAAGGCTTATAGTCGAGAGCTCATCTGCTGGGGAGCTTGCTCTTGATGCCAACGTGAGAGTGCGTAACCTATCATGATTGTACAAGTCACCCTGCCGGCAGCGAGCGGCCCGAAGCCGGACTTCCTCATGGAATTTATGGCGCGAATCATATTTGCCCGGAAATTTAATGCATCAGGAAGAACCGCAATATAAGGTTTGCTATCACTACGTGTGATGCACGACCTAGATATATATATATATATATGAATAAGATCAGGTGTGAGGTGGAGATAGGAGTCAGTGCAGCGATTATTTAGTAAGTAACTATTTTCCGCACACCAAACAGCGCAGATGCACACTTTTTTCGATTGTTGTCCTCCGAGTCTCGCAAATTACTCAACTTATTCGAATCGCTGCTGTTCACAAATTTTATGGTGAAATTGGATCTTTTCTGCATCTAAGCACAGAGCTAAACATGCTTCCCTAAGGCAGTATAGTCAATGCGGATAAAGATTGGCCTCAAAACTTGCACAGCTACCCATACATGTGACTATAAGCTTGCTGTTTGGGCCTGTTAGTGTACCATTGGTACACATTGCTTCGCTCATTACGAACATACGATACACACGTACATTCTTCGTGGCAGTTATGCACTGTGCATGTAATGCATACTTGTATGTTTCGTGGATGCAATAAAAGAGGTGAGAAGCCGCAGTTCGCTAGCAAATCTTTCATAACTTGTGGCACCGAAGAACGCCAAAGAAAACGCCAAAGAAAACGCCAAAGAAAACGCCACGGCGAATATAAACAAATAAGCTCTGCGGAAGCCGCAAGGTGGGTAAAGGCTCGTGAAAGAGAACTGATGGCAATCTCCGCGAAGTATCGCTAAGTTAAAACGGAAACCTAATCCGGCCTTAATTCTTCGCGTTACTGCAGATAGCGAAGCCTATAGCATATACACCACCCGCCTTTAACTGGCATTCACAGGTAGAGGAATCCACGCGAAAAACCATGTTCATTCAAATGCGCTCTCCCCACCGCACTGCACTATCGTCGAAGCCAAGCTTACCAGACTGGCCGTAACAGCTGCCATTCCGGGGATGGTTCTGAGAGATAAACGCCGTCATTAACGCGACTACGTGGTTTTATCTAGTATGGAGTATAGTACCATGGCGCATATATTTAGTATAGCACGGCTACAGAACACCCATGTTGTGGAACGCACACTCGGAACCCTAGCTAGCGAAGCCGGAAATAAAAAAGATTTAAAGGTTCGAATGCAGCTGGGCTAGCAATCCAGGGTATACGTGCTCTCGTATGTCAGAACGGCCGGCGTTCGATTCTCAGCTCTCCTATAGTGGCCCGGACGCCCGTGCGTCCGTCGAAGCCACTCGCAAGCCGAGTGAGTGGCTTCGACAGAAGCATGAGCGTCGTGCCGGAATCCTGACGTCACTGTGTATTTCCTGCTTTCCATGTTACCACATTGTTCGCTTATACACACGCAACCTGTACTACATACTCACAAATGTCGAAGCGTAGGAGGAATAACTTCCCGCGCCGAGAAATGCGAGCTTCGCACGAATTACGATAAGGAAAACGCGTAACGGTCCATAACGAGCCGTTATCCGCGCCGAATTAAGCGCGGTCGCTTACTGCACACTGCATAAAAGGAAACTGCGTCGCCCCATTTTTACTTCTAGCCTCCGCGAACAACCATTTGATCCGCGTCATTAGATACGTGAAAGGAGCGCCCGTGTGCAACTCCTTTTTCAGGACTGCACAGCGCATAAAACGGTAAGAAATACGGCCACGTCTTTCTTTATTCTTCTGTCGCTCTATAGGTCGCCGCTGCGGTTTTGACCCCTTCGTTTTGGGCGCGCAGCTGTTACCGCTATTCTCGTCCTTTCATCATGGCGGATGTCGTTTGCGCACGCAGCGCACGTGCGAGGCATCAAAACGAGGCGCGATTCAGTTACGTCGAGAACGTGACGCCTTCATTACCGCAAAACGAGAGACTGCAGAAAATGCGGCGAGTTCGCGCTTTGCGATGAGAGCGGCGACCGAGCGAAAATGCGTGTGAATGAGCCCGTCTTGCTAAAGGTGGTATACTCAGTTTAGGGGAGTGGCTATGGTGAAGACTCGGTATAAAAGCAAATATTTGCGGCACTATTCCCTAAAAAAGCAAGTAAGAGAAAGAAAGAGCGGGGAGGGGGCTTTGTGAAGTGTATAGATGAAGGCGAGCTAATCGTCTTCAAAGAAGCGTGAACTGGTCATTGCGGAAAATTTTTAAATATTTCGCCAAAGCAGTCTTTACCCATGCATTGTAACACGTGCTCTTCAGTGAACTCATTTGCACTCGGTAATTGGTGCGCTTCAACAAAGCGTGCCGAGGCGAAGTCTCTTTGTTGCCGAGATGCAACTACAACTGAACGACAGTTTAAAAGACGGCGTTTGCATATCGGAACAATGTGAGTGGGAGGTAGAGCTGACCAAGACGCTTCATTCGATTGAAAACGCTGAAAATAGCTTCACTGCGTGCTCATCCTATAGGTGTAGAGTACGAACGTCGCGCTGCAGTACGCGTCATCAATTTGTGTCGAAGGCTGTACTTTGGGCTGTTTAGGCAGGTTTTACATCAGCCTCATTTTTTTCCCGCATAATGTAGGCTGCCCACCCGCTCTTACATGAAGTCTCTTTTTTTTATTATTATTGCTCGTATTTCACCGCTATTCTCGTTTCACATCCTTTCTTCTCATTTGTTCTTATCTTTCGTTAATACAGTGCGCGCTCACTTTCGCCCATATATCGATTTATTATCATAGTCATCATCATTGTCACTCACAATACATCACTACCCTTACAGCCGATCGCCGCGCAAAATATTTAGATGACACAGGCTCTTGTACGCGTGTCTCGAATATTTATCTGGCTTTTTCGCATGCGTGAACTGCTCAATGCAACACAGTCGAATAGTTGGCACCGCGAAATACATCATTACTTTAAGTAGCTGGTGCAGGCACTTGGTGAGAATTACGTGAAGTAGCTATTTCTTCGTATTCGTCCTGTTTCATGCACCCCTGACGCCCTCTGACTGCTCATTATGCTCAACTATTGTAGCTCGATCTACCCTACACAGGGTGCATGAAATGGTCCCTCAAACGGTCCGGACAAATTTTGTAGACGCGTAGGGTTTAGCTACAGTAAATCATTCCCACCACAATTTCTGTGAAGCGTCTCATATTAAGAGAACTACGGACGGTTACAAGGGCGCTCTAACGTAAAGCTAGTCCAAACTTTTCTATTCCAATTCGGCAATCAGCCCTCCGCGAGTCAAAAACTTTTTTCGACCACCTCCACGTCACCTGTCTCTCACGCGACGTCACGAAAACCGCGATAGCTCCCCACCTGATATGACGCGTACACACTGATTATGCATGATTGGACAGAACAAAAGAAGAATAGTTCTTTCTGATTCGACGCCTTTTCGCCATTAGCCCTCGGTTATTGGTCAGAAGTTTTCGGGCTGCACCCACTTCACCTGCCTGTCACGCGACGTCACGAAACCGCGAAAACTCACCGCGTCAAACTGACGTCTACGCGTTAAAGAAGCATTAATATGCCGAACAAAACTGAACTCTTTCCTGAATAGCCGCGGGCTGCCCCATTCCGAAAGGAATAAAAGATGGCTGTGGGCGATCGCTCAGGCACTGGCTACTTGCACCTCCCGGAGAGCATGGGTTTATTTGCGTATAATAAAACTTTTTGCGCGGCCGTGTAACGTTATTAAGCACTTCAGGCACGTTTATGACCTCGCTCTGTCAACTCTTCTTTGCTCAGGATCCGATTTAGCAGCATTCTTAACCTCACGTTACATGCCGCCGCGATTTTCGACCAGCCACATCAAGCAAAGTAAGGGAAAGCGGACCAATTGCAGACGCCGGTTCTACCCTCTTCACGCAGTTATCGATTTTCAGTGCACTGGCTCGGCCCCATCGAATCCCTCTCCACTTGAGCGTGCTCCTCGCCTCTTGCCAGCCAATTAGATATGACAAGCCACTCACTGTAGGCAATGTTATTCGTTTTTAAAGCAAACAAAAGTGACGTCCTATAAACGAGGAGAGCGTTTGATTGGTCTGTTGAGACAACCCTGCGGGTCACCGCCCGATGCTTGCGTCAGAGGTATAACGCAAATTTGACGTCAGGAGATTGGAATGAAATCATATTGGAAAAGCTTTACGTTAAAAGGTCCCAAGTGTAAAATATGTTAAACCTTTATAAAAACAACGTGTTCACGATTACACGCTTGCCAAAAATTTACACCAGCAGCAAAGTAGAATAGACTTCATTACTGCCATATTAGTTCTGTGTTTAGTTGAGCGAAAGTCCGATGCACTGCAGCCACTCCGCTCGTCTGCTGCCTTGCAGAGGGACACGATGTCGCAGCTTGACATATTTCCAATCGCTACGTTTTCAGCCCACAACGTAACAAGGGCGAACCATGGTGCTCGCGAAAAAAAAAAAAAAAAATCGAGACCAACACTGACCGCGGAGCTCTCGTCAAAAAACGGAGCTAGTTGTAACACAAGCAGACGACACTTCCTTGCGTGATAAATTGTCCTTGTGCATTCTCGTTCTGTTACGTTCCTTTTTATAGAAACAGATTAACTAACATTTCAACTACTACCAAAAACATTTGTTC